>NW_008629090.1:52069-53955 GCF_000691845.1 Merops nubicus
ATGGAACTCTCTTCCCCTTGAATATAAATCCTTGAGTTTTGGATGAAGGATTTGGGCTGGCTGCTGTGATATGTAAACCCACCCATTGAATGCACTCAGAAGATCCTGCATCACAGCCTTTGGCATTTGAGATAGGCTTGTAGGAGTTTAATAACCACATGATTTTGCATAATTATAATTAGTGTTTTGGACTATGAATTGCTAATTCTGTCCTTACCAGGAGACACTGACTTTTCAAGAGAGAAACTGCACTTGATCATGTTTGGAGTCAGAGAGGGACAGCTCATGGACTTTCCTTTAATTGTCTAAACAAGGAAATTTGAGGTAATTTGAGTCATCATTACTACAGAGGCCTGATACATGTGTGTGTCGCTTCTTTCTTTCTTTCCTTCCTATCTGAAGTACCTTTTTTTATAAACACATTTTTTACAGGTACCAGAGTCATACAGTGGAATTTGGTCTGCAGGACAATTTCAAAAGGCAGTCCTACTACCTGAAAGTGGGACTTAATTTCTTTTATGTGCTAGTGAAATTTACAGGCTTGAACATGTATCTCTTGCTTCAGCCTTCATGATCCTGGCAATGTCAACTGCCATCCCATGGCAACTACTAGTTTTTACTTCTCTTTTCCTCTTTATCATGGTTAACAGTAATTGGACAGTGTTTGCAGTTAGCTGGGTGGGCAGCCCTGGCCATTGCATCTCTTCTGATGACTTCATTAGCAGTGGGCAGACCCTATAGGAAGCCTGGAAATCTTTATGATTGTTTCTGCACTGTCTGTGCTGCACTGTCTGAGCATTGTTCTCAGGCAGGCACTACCCTGGGATTAGTGGCTTTGCAAATGTTTTTAGGGAAAGTAGCACCCCTGCAATAGAAGAAGAAAAGGCTCTGAAAAGACCTTCCCTCAGGTCCTACTGTTGTAAACTCAGCTTAGTTTATCTTATATTTTAGGTTTGGAAGGTGTAGTCTGAAACCCCAAATTACATGTTATCCTGTGTTCTTCCACAGCATGTCTGCTGTTGCTACTCTTCTAGTCACTGCCTGTTCTGTGTTGTCAGGCTTCCCCCAAAGATGGCCTATTTGCCAGCCTTTGTGAGTGTTGTGATAATCCCGTTTCCATGAAGCCCCTTGTCTTACATTAGTTTTAGTTACCCAGCTCCTCTTTCTACTTATTTTCAGCATGGCAGTGTCTCACTTCTAGCCTCTCCCATATCAGAGATTTCCTGGGTTGAAGAATTGTTACTTTTTCAAAATAAACTATGGTGTACCTGTGAATTTTGTGGAAAAGTTTACAGTTTGTAGACCTATGTTTTCCCTCTCCGTCCTGTCCTATTAAAGCACCTCTTCCTGGACCTAACGAGGTTCAGAGGTTTGGGACTGTTAGATGAGGAAAAGGAAGAAAAATAAATTAAAGATTGTCTGTTTCATGCTGTGAATGTTCCTTAAACCAACAGCCAGAGGCAATAAAAGGTACTGTTTTTCTTCCCAGTGTTCAAAAAACAACTGAGGGGAGGTTGTTTGTACTTTTACACAAGGTTATGAATGTAGTTTGTGTTACAGCCTTGCCTTTCAAAGATGGTAGGCTGGTGTTAACTGGCTTTTTAGTAGTTTTCCCACATCTGTAGATTTTATAGCAGAGCCCTCATCTCCTGAAAGTCTGCGGAAGTAATGAAGATTTTGCTGTTGAGAGCTACCCCTAAAAACCTTTTGGTTTTCACTTGAGAGTCAGGAGCCACTGTGAGGTGTTGGCCATGTGTGACGCACCAGGCCAGTGAGAGCATCCTGGCTCGTGGGAGAAAAGGACTGAGAGCACAACAGTTGTATGTGTCCAGTAACTTCATAATATGTTTAGCTCCTAACTGTACTTGTTCTTAGACAATTCAGCA
>NW_008629090.1:53968-57396 GCF_000691845.1 Merops nubicus
AGGAACAAAGAATTTGTCCATGGACATACAGTAGCTGTAGGAGAACAGAGTGCATCTTCTCTTTCTCTTTCTATCTTGACAGCATTTTGTAAGCAGCATTCCCATTAATGTGATACTCACAAGACAAAATCTTCTCCATCTCAGATCAGTAGCAACTTGTAGGTGTAAGCTGATGTCTGTGAACTGGTGCAATATCCAGTGAAACTGGTGTGTTCTGGTACTTGTCACAGAATAATCATGGTTGAAAGGGATCTCTGGGAGTCTCTGTCCCTACTGCATACTTAGAGTGGGGCCAACTTCCAGAACAGAATTGGTTGTTAAAGGCATTATCCAGCTCAGTGTTGAAAATGTACAGGGGTGAAGTTTCTACAGCCTTTCTGTTGCAGTGTGTGGCTATTTTTGTGTAATTTTTCCCCTGTAATTTGCTGGAATTTCCCTTGCTGCAAATAGTGTCATCTGCCTCTTTTTTTTCACTGTACACGTCCGAGACAAGCCAAACTCCATCTGTGCTGCAATCCTCCTTTCTTAGTGAACATTACTGAGTAGACAATGATCAGATGCTTCATGCAGCTTGACAATGCCATGAAGAGGACTCAGAGATATTCTAACTTAACGGAATTCACATAACTTTCTAGACTGCATCACCCATGCAATGCAAACCCTCAGACTATCATTTTAGTAACAGATTTCATCATGCCTTCCCCATTGCACTCATTGGCTTTGAGGAGCAATTCTTCTACCCTTAATGTTCTTGCCAGAGATTTCTTCCCAAATAGTTGTACAGCAGCTCTGTAAATGTTAGAGTGACATTTGGAGTAAGTTTGAGGAGTCTATGTGCTCCTTCTGGGTTCCCCTGTGTCTCTGCCAAGCTTCACTATGGCAATATTGCCTCGCTCGTCACCTCCCAGGGCTAGCAATAACATTTACAAGCTACAGTTTCCTCCGTCTGCAAATAATTCCACTGTGCTATGCAGTGCTTGTACACCTCCTCCCTTGTCCAGTTCTTCCTGATTACAGCCTGAAGAAGGCAGATGCAAAGTTTCTTAGATAGTATTTTAATATTTACCTTTCATTATGGATTAGAGGCTTTGTTTTTAACTCCCTACCTGACAACCACCCTTAATTAACTTATCCTTATTTGTGTGTGGTGACAACAGGAGGAGAGGAAGCATGTAGCAAGCCTGATGCTGGTAGAAACTGGTACATACCTTCTTCACAAGGTAGCCACAGGTTAGCCTCAGGAGATGGGGAGTTGGTTCATTACAGAAGTTAAACAAAGCTAGAATCCATAGTGCAGAGGCTTGTGAGGTTTATTAATGAAGAGGGATTTGGGATCCTGGATCTTAAAATGCCTTCTCTAGGTCAGTTTAAAATTTAGAACGCCATTGAAGCTTTTGTTGTAGGCAGTCAAAAATCTAGTGTGACTTTTCCATTACAATGGTGGAAGCTTCACAGTTTTAACTAGTTCCTTGAGATTTCACCCACTTTGAGCCAAAAGTTCTCATGATCAGCTTACAGGATTTTCGTATTATATAACCTCCTTATAACATTGAACTAGAAAAGCCAGGTGTTAATTTTGGCTTCAGGAAAAAAAAAAAAAATAGTTCTGAGGAAACTTCAGAATTGCTTCCATTCACAACCAAAGTCATTTCAATGTCTAAACTTTATAAACCAAACTTGCTTTTTTTTTTTTTTTCTTTTTCCCCCTGAGAAACAACATTTCGGTGCTTGCACTGTACCCTGCACTTTCACACAGATGTGTTGCTTGAATCTCTTAGTTTGCCTTCTTTGCCTAGATTTTTGTATGTCCCCCATTGTGCAGCTACTTAGGCAATGATTTTTTTTATGCAGTAATGTGAAGGTTTTGCTTGTGTTTGGGAAAACCACAAAGGAAAGGGATAGGAGATATTCAAGATGCTGGAATAGGGAGCAGACAGTGAATAGGGTATTTATTCTGTTCTGACTTTCTAGATAAATAAATAGATGCGGTTTGCACTTCACGTGTTCTTCAGGAATTTCTTACTTTATATGAACCAGCCCACACTTCTGTGCTATTTTCAGACTTCAATGTGTGTTAAAAGTAGTGAAATGTTTTAAATCATGTTATGAAATAGATTTTGTAAGGTTTTGAAAAAATGCATTTGGAAAATACTCATCTGGATGTCATCTGGCCCATGTAAACATCTGCTAGCAATTTTTGTCTATAGCAGTGGCTGTATAAGTGACAGTTATTATCACTGCTCCACCAGTATTCTTGCATCCCTAAAAATGTGATGAATGCCTTGAAGCTAGCTATATTATCTCTCTTGTTTGCTACTCATTTGGAAATATTTTGTACACATTGTACTGACAGGAGTGTCTTATGTAATTATTCTACTTTTAGTGCCTGTTTGGTCTTAACTGATGTACACTATTCAAATTGAAGCATTTGAATTTAAGAAAACAATGTGTGAACCAGAAAGAAGCAAGAGGTGAGAAGTAGAAGAGTCAAGTTTTAGAAAATAAAAGCTAGGAAAAGTTTTTGAAAGAGGTGTATTTAGTCTAGAACAGAGTGAGAGAGCTAGAGTAACAGTATGCTGAGCTTCAAGATACAAAAGTCCTTTTCTGAAGGAGCTGTATACTCACTGAGAATAGGGGAGGAGAGTGTCACCTTAATTTGAAGCAAAGAACAAGTGGGATCAATGTTGCAAAAATTCTTTGATCTGTGAGGGAGATTAAGAACTGACAAAAACAATAAAACCGGTCCAGATTCTTTACATTTCTGTGGTTTTATGTGTCCAAGTTTTTAACTGTTTTATCTTTATGAGTTACCAGTGCGTAACAACTGGTGATAGGGCTATTGACATCTTGTCTGGCCGAAATCTTTAAAGCAGAAGAGCTCTGTTGTTAGCACAATAAACGTATAAGTGGCTGATTATATTATTTGCAGGTTATTTTGCTAGACTAATAATGGCTCCCCCAACCTGCCCACAGCCCAAGACCCCATGTCAGCCCCTGGGCCATCAGCCCCTGCACCAGCAATGCCACAGCAGGGCTGGTCTCCAGCTCCCCACAGCTCTGCTTCAACCGTGGGCCCTGCTGAGCCACGACTATGTCTCATGTCCATCACCATGACTCTACCTGGCAGTTGTGGCACCTGATCTTATCCCTGCAGATTGACTTCCTGGCCTGACCCTGCACCTACCTCATTGCTGTGATGTTTCCTGGGCTCTCAGTTGGACCCAGACACCATCTGTAGGTCTGTCATGCCCACCCTCTTGAGTGTGTGAAATCCCCTTGGACAGAAATGAGGATCTCTTTTTTTGTTTGGCTTTATTTTTGTAATGGTTTGAAACCTGCTGCCCCTGGTGGGTGGAGATCAGAAACCCTAAACCAGGTACAAGCCTGAATGAAAGGGGCGTACACCTGTCCTATTCCCACTCCCCTTT
>NW_008629090.1:57634-72590 GCF_000691845.1 Merops nubicus
GAGATCCAGCACCGGGGAGCCTCAGCACAGCATTTGGGTTTTGTATATTTGGAAGTTTAATCTTCCTTACCTTGTTGTTCCTACAACCCCCCTTCCCTGTTAAACCCCTACCCTTCTTCCTTTCTGTACCCTGTTAAACCCCTTCCCTTCTTCCTTTCTGATCCCTGTTAAATAATATATTTCATTTTGTTAATCTTCAATTTGGTGCAAGGCTTTCATTACCCCTGCCTTCCTTATTTGCCTCTCTATCTGGGAAACTGAGGGATAAGGGAGGTGGGACACAATTCTGCCTTCTAACCGGGACAGAACAATTTTTTTAATTTTTTTTTTTTTTTTTCCAGTTCTGGGGGTTTGGGTTTTTGTTGGTTTTAAGTGTAATTTTTGTTTTCAGATAATTAAGGCTGTTTTTACTTGTGGCCATGTGTTTGCTAGTGGGTACGGGAGGGGAAGAGGTGTGCCGTGTCATGCCTACAGGAAAGTTTTGTTTGGTTTGTGGATACAAAGCCTTGGCACTTTTCTTTAGGAATATTTGACTTTTTGGAAGAAGGTGGAAGCGTTTGATCTGTATATTCCCCCATAGTTTTGAACCAGCATACCTGTTTTCCACACTTGGTCCTTGCCAGGTGTCTCCATCTCTCTAGCTGGAGATACTTCTTTCTGGAAGTTTTGCTTGGTGGGAGCGGGTGGTGATAGCTGACTCTTGGAAATGTAGCTAGGGGGAATATATGGTGTGCCCTGAACTGCTGTCATTGATGACTTAAGCTAAACATTTTGTGAAGGAAGGAAGTTTTTTCCTTCTTTTTGCACTGTCATCTTTCTGGAAATGTCAGGAAAAAAAGTTATGTTGTAATCTGGGAGGCAGGGGAAAGAGACCACACGGAAGAACAGGAGACTGCAGAAAAACTAAAAGTGAGAAAAAAGGAAGGAGGGAAAGAATGGAGATTAATACAAGAGAAAGGTTAGAAAGCAGGAGAAAGAGCATGAAGTCTTGAATATTTTCCTCTCTATATTCTAAGAATATGCCTGTTGTCATCTCCCCAGGAGTTTTTTTGCAGAGCCTTGTGGGGAGGCAGCAGTGAATTGCTCCTTTGGATGCTAAGTGTAAAATTAAAGCTGGCAGGGTCTCAGAGCACAAGACTGGGAAGCTAATCGCTCCTAATAACATATTGATTTTCACAGATCTCTGGCATTATGTCAGGGTGGTTTTGAATCAGCACCTGATTTCTTCCTCTTCCCATCTCCAAGCTAATGGCAATGAAGCTTCTGGCTTTGGGATTGCAAATAAACGCCACTCCAGGTCTTTTTGTCTGTACAAATCTGTGGGCCTCCAAAACATGGTTTCACACATTGCTCCTATGCATGTCTCTGTGAGACATCCAAGTATAATAGCTACCCTGGAAGTACAAGGGTAGAAAGAATGTGCATGCATTTTAAATTTGGACAGCCGTGCTGCTGCCTGTATTTATCATGCTGAACACAAGCATTACAGTCCCATTGCTGCAGATGGCCAAGGACAATCCAATGGATGCCTGCATTCAGGAAGAAGCCACCAGCACAGGTGCCTAGGAGGCTAAGATCACCGTGTGCTGCCAGGTTACATTCAACTCTGAGCAGGTTTGCTCTATATGTTGCTCAGCTGTAACATGCACTCTTCGAGTTTTAGGGACTGACTGTCAGGACAAGGGGTATTTTTGTAGCTGGAGGGAATGGCTTCTTGCAAGGAATTGTACTGAAAAGGCTTCGTGATACTCCAGATGGTGAAGATTTGCAAGGTGTGAATGAAATCTATTTTTAAAAGAAGTCGAACACATAGGCAGTCTGAGTGGGGCTGGGCTCAGGTCAGCACAGGGCTCACACAAAAACAAACTCATCATCTGTGGTTGTGCAGAGACTGTTTTAACTATTTCGGGCTATTTAATTTTATCTGCTTAATTGTTAGAAGTATTCATTGCTTCCTGTTTGTAGCAGACAGGCCAGAGAAGGAACAATAATATTTGGTTTAGGCTGCTGTGAGATGTCAGTTGAAACACTGCCTAGACTTTTATGCCATCTTCAGCAATTCTGGATGTTCTTTGGGTCCTTCTTAAATAACTATAATAGTAACGGTTGAGATTTCCTGTCTAAGGACAGTCATTTTCTGGCAGTGGGGTTAGTGGAGCTGAAGGATGTGAATTCTTTTTGAAGGGAAGAGCCTCTGAAGATAACAAACAATAGGATAAGACGAAAGGGCCTCAGGTTGTGCCAGGTTGCATATTAGGAAAAATTTCTTCACTGAAAGGGTTATCAAGCATTGGAGCAGACTGCCCAGGGAAGTGGTTTAGTCACTACCCCTGAAGGTATTTAAAAGATGTGTAGATGTGGTGCTTAGCAACATGGTTTAGTGGTGGACTTGGCAGTGTTCAGTTAGTGGTTGAACTTGATCTTAAAAGTCTTTTCCACCCTATGCAATTCTATGATTCTATGATTATTCCCATACTTTCAGTTTGTTGCGCTCTGATGTCTGCAGAAAAAAAAAGTCATGTTTCCAAAGCACCTAACACATGCCACTGGGGAGAAGGCAGCAGCAGAGCTGGGGCACTTGTGTCAGCTACTCCCACTCACAGTGCTGATATCCTCCAATCCCCTTCTCCAGCTATTCAGGCACTAGGGCAAGCAACTGTTTCATGCAAGGCACATCTGAGCAGAAGGCGTCAAAAGAGCCATTTCATGCTTGACTGAATTTTCTAATACAATCTGCAGAGAAAGAGAGAGGAGAGAGCAAGGAGGGTCTGTCTGTATCTACGCATTGCCTTTGAGTGTATGTATAATATGCAGTACATTTAGTTCCAGCTTGCAGCTGTGGGTGGCAAGTAAGAGGTACAGACGTGAGGTGGAAGAGAATTGCACTTTGAAAAGGAGAAACCATTCCCCCACCTTGTAAAAGAAGCTTTCCTTACTTCTCTGTCTCTTGGCCAAGCAAAGAGGCGTGTCCCCAGGGCAGCACTGGCAGCTGGTACCCAGAAGGTGTGTGTATGGCTCAGTGGGTGTTGTGTGTGGAGAGCTTTGTATGTGCAGACGATGACACTTTGTGGGGAGTGCAGCTAAGAAAACTGGTGAACAGGGATGCTGTTCACAGGCATCTTATTTTAATGGTGCTCCCAGAAAAGTTTTCTTTTTGAGGGGTTAGTATGTCCCATGACCTGAGAGGCCCTGCATAGCAGCTGTTAGTGCAGTGGGTCGCTGCAGAGCACAAGCACAGTGATCCCCACCAAATGCTTTGTAACATATATGAGTCTCCTGTCACTTTATCACCTTGATACTTGTATCCTTATTTATCACCTCATTTGCATATTACACACTGCAGTTCTGGATTTCCTGTTTCCCACCTATCTACCCTACTCTAGCATCTAATATTTAGGCAGTGACAGGATATTTCCCTCTAGGAGTTTCGCTCCTGTCAGCATGAGTGGCCCAACTGGGAAACAAGGAACAAAGGAATGAATCATAAGGAGTTTATCTAGATTCCAGATATGTGTTGTTGCAGTTGGCTAAATTAGATGGGGGGTTAGCTTTCTGGGTTGTGTGTGGGGTGCCTGGTGAGAATCCCAACCCTTCGAGAAAACTGTATCTGAGCTGAATGAGGAACTGCTATGAGTGTTTTACAGAGCAATCCTTCCGTATACCTAGGGAGCTGAACTGGTCTTTTTTTAACTGCTGGGATTTTTTTAATATGTAGTTTTGTAGTTGAAGTCCTACATGGGGCACTCTCTGCAGCTCTGCTTTTGGTAGAGGTTGGTTGTGAGAAGGAATACTCTGATTCATACATTAATGTATTTATATAGATTTTTAAGTTTTGTATATAAAAACACTTCAGAGCATATTTTTGGACTGAAAAAGTTATTTCCATGCTGTAGCGGTTGCTGCAGTTCTATCACAAGAGTTTACTTCTATCCCCTTAGAGAAGAGTATCAGTTTCTGCAGGCAAGACCCGGAACAAATAGAGCGTGTTAAGTACTATAACTCCTTTTCTCAGCCAAACTTCCCATTTTCTTTGACATCCTCAGAGATGATAGAAAAATATAATTTATTTCCTTGCTGTTCTTTTTATTTTTCCTCCTCCTGGCTTTTGTTGTGCCTCCAACTTCTGACTTTTCTTGTGTTTAAATGACAAACGTGCAGTGGAGTTTGGTTTGTTTCTTCATTTGCATGGCAGCGCCATCGGTTGTGTCAGTGGAGCTCTACTAACATTAGTTATTTATAAGGAGGGGAAAAATACGAAGTCACAGACCAGTGCAAATCTGATGTCAAAGAGACCTGTTATGAAACTTGCTTCATACAGTTGTTTTTTTTTTCTTTGAAGTGCTAGCAATGGAATGACATTCCTCTCTAAAAAACAACAGGCCTTAACAGTAACACAAACAGGAAGTCTGAGCCTTCAAAGGCAAGACTAAATGCTCTAGTTAGAAGTATTGTAGACAAAGTTCTGTGTTATTTAAAGTAGCTATTACAGCTCCTGCTAGAGAGGGCTGTATGAATGGAGGGGGTTGCCTTTTCTGGAAGGTGTGAAAAACGGAGGCTTTGCCAGCTCATTATCACAACATAGCCCTGTGCTAACACACCTCTCCTTGGCGATTGTCTCTCCATGGGTGCTGTTGTCTCCAGTTGTGCTGAATACTCTATCTTTAAGTTTGTTGCTCCTACTTAACACATAGCATAGCTAGATGCAGCTTAAAAGTGCTGTGTTTTTCCTCAGTTACACACCTTTCTGTGGTGAGTGGTATGGTTTCTCTAAACACAGTGCATTGTGATAGGTGCCGGGGTTCTTGCACAGAGGTGTAACTTCTTTGCGTTTTATGCTATTGTTTGCTGGTTCCTTGCAGAGGCCTCTATCTTGAGCTATGATGGCAGCATGTACATGAAGATCATCATGCCTATGGTCATGCATACAGAAGCAGAAGATGTGTCCTTCCGTTTCATGTCCCAGCGTGCTTATGGGCTGTTGATGGCAACCACCTCACGAGACTCTGCTGACACTCTGCGCCTGGAGCTGGACGGAGGCCGTGTCAAACTTATGGTCAATTTAGGTATCGTATAAAAAAACCTTCCACTGCCCCTTCACTATTAGTTTGGGCTTGTGATTAGTGTTTCTTTTAGTCATTTTGTTTAATTTCTGTTGGTTTGATTGGATTGATTTCTAAAATAATTACTGAGACCTTCATAAAGATATTCTTTTGTGGAGAGAAATTCTCTTCTGCATTGCTGCATGAAGATTTGCTGTCAGTTCCTCGTTATGGAAAATATTGGGTTTTAAGTCTAAGTTTCTAAGTTTCCTTTCTTGGTCTGAGACTGGTGAGTTCTGTGTGAGACATGCTGCTTGGTCCATCTTTTGATCAGTTACATCCCTCATTCATCCAGCATCACTCAAAACAGTCAAAGCCGAACATGGGAGAGAAGCAAAATGGATATACTGACAAGCAGATTTCCTGTGAATCCCATGCCCTCTACAAAATTTGGCAGCGTTTGATACAACTTGGTCTATTTTACTGATGTGCGGATTATTTTTATTTTCTAATTGCTATGTTTCAGCTTTTTCTATCTAGTAAAAAAGCCTGTGTTTTGTTTCATTGTGCCTTTATTACAATGAAGGCAACAATGTGTTCTGTCTCCTTAGAGTTACACCGTCCCAGAATATAAAAAAAACAGACAGAAAAAAGTCCACCAATACTACTAGAAAAAAAAAAAGGGAGTGAATGTGCTCTAAGATTAGCTTCAATCTAATTTCTTGCCACTCTGTAAGTATTGTACTGAATGACAAATAGCCTTCTTAAACAATATAAATACAGGAGCTGAAGCCTTTCACTTTTCACTGATGCAACGTGTTGCTTTGTGTGAATCCAGGAAAGTAAGTAAGAAGAGATTCTGAGTCAAAGAGGCAGAACTATCATGATTGTGCAAAAGGTTAAACCTCTTCTAATACGTAGGGCACTCTATATGAAGATGTGTGCATGGTCTATGAAAGCTTGTGACAGCTTTCTAAATTCTAAGCCCTCCTGGAACAAGCTCTTGCTTTTTTTGAGCAGTATCAGCATTTTCAGAGCCCTGCTGTGGTGGCATCAGGAGCAAACCACACAGGCGCTTTGTTTGTAGTGGTTAAAAGTTATTATACACCTATACCTGTAGTCATGGTTCTTGTTTTTTAATTCCTGCCCTAGCTTTATATCATAATGTTTTCTTGCTGCACCATAGATGAACTTGAGTGGTGATTTTAGGGTTCCTCATCCTCACCTGGACAACATGTTGTTTCAGCAGTTGTCCTCTGGAACTAGCTTTTTTTTAAAAATGCTTCATTTTGGCTTTGAAAGTACAAGTCAGACCCTAAAATCTGTTTTTGGAATAAGCAAGTGAAGAGGAGAAAATGCATTTAAACAAGTTCATATCTCTTAAAAGCAGACTGTCCATCTAAAGGGCTACAGAAAACTTTGCTCTTTATTTAAAAAAAAATTAAAAATAGAAAATGAAGTGTTACTGAGTTCATATTTGAAATGAAAAAAAAAAATATATATATACACACACACATGCTCTGCTTAGCTTGACTGAAAAAGTATAAAGCACTGTAGAGTGGCTAGCTAGCATAGGAGCAGTTGCTATGCTATCCAGACTGACCTAGAGGACACAGGGAATAGATCAACTTCAGCTATGACAATAACGTCTCAAATGAATAGAAACAGCACTGATGATAGCCATCTCTGCCTACATTTAAGTGAAGGTAAATTTCATAGATTCGTAGAGTTTCTTTGGAGAACAGCTCAAAAGAATGTGCTGTTCAGCATTCTTAAATGTGCAAAAAGAGTCTTTCACAAAACTCCAGTGCGAATATATCTATGTGTGTCTGCATTTTCCTCTGATCTCATACAGTTGGTGATTAAAGTTGGTGCTAATAATCTGGCAAAATGAGATTTTTTTTTTTTTTCTTCTTTTTCGCTTTGTTTCCTTTCTTGGCAATTATTGCTAGCCATTTTCTTCTTAGAGAATAACGTTAATCACTGGAAGACTGGCAGTGTCATGCTTCTGTTGAGAAAGTGGTGGGGCAGCTGAGTATCTTCTTAGCTCTACACCTACCCTCTGGTAACCCAGAGCCAGTTCTTTTGCCTTGCATGGTTTAGTTTTGCTCTTTGTTGAAGAGTGAATATTTTGCAACCTGCCAAGGATGTGGCAGTATCTTAGCAAGTGCTACTTCTCTTGCCTTTGATACTCCCATGTGAGAAGCAGTGTGGCATGAAAACTGCCAGACTTGATAGAGAATTACCACTTTTTCTTCTAAGAAAGCTGCCACTTTTGTATATTCATCTTCCTTTAAAGTGAATGAGAATAGGAGGAATTGCTCCTTTTGGGTGCTCAGGGCCTCCTAGATTTACACCCTATGTGAATATGAGGAGGGTATATGTAAATTACCTTGAATATACTTACCATTTTTTTACAGGTCATTCTTTCCAGTTTTCCTTATATCATGCTGGCAGACAGTATTTTCTTTCAGGGCCCATCAACACTGTGTGCTTGATCAGCTTTAGTCACTTTTAACACTCACTGGGGTCTGTTATGTCACCACTTAGCCTAGAGGTGGGCTGTTCAACTCTTGCTATCTGGCATCTAAAAGACATGGCTGAAGAATTGACATGTAGTCTATCCATATTTGGAGGGAGATGTGTCATTGATGATTGTATACAGGGATAAAATCTGTAAACCAAACTCCATGTTAACTGAAGGTTATTTTTGTGTAGTTGCAGGGACTGAAGCAATGTGTATGCCAGATTTGCCAGCTTTTCTGCTATGAACTTTTGTAAGGTTGTATATTCCTCCAAAAGTGACTACAGGCTGGCATCAGCCCTAGTCACAACTAGGTGAATAGTCACTGCCACCATCAACACTCCCCATCTACACCCAACTCAACAGAAGAGTAGTTTAGTCTGATGGAATCTGGACTGAGCTTCACCTCTCATCTCTTCAGATTTATAAAGCTGTCAGATATATTTCTTGAAATAGAACTTCCCTTCCATCAAAATGGCAAAGCTACTTTGCTGATGGAGAAACAGAATTTGAGGAGGAATAACCTTATCAGAGCCACTCATTTTCAGTTGTTTACTGTAAATCACATCTAACTCTTTAAGGAGACTCGTCACAGCCAAAACGTCACAAACGAGAACCAAATCTTCATTATCTGACCCTGCCAAAATCCCCTTATCATTGAGAAGCAGTCATCATCAGCACCTCTGAAGACCTGAGTATGCTCGGTGCTGACTACCTATGTGTCAGCATCCCCCCGAGTGTCTAACCCATGTGTAAACAAAGACTGTTTTGAGTGGTGTGTTATTTAATGGTGCTTTTCTTATAAGTCATTTGATATTATTACTAAGAGCTGTCTCTTTCTTCTCTTCTTTGATCTATTCCATTTGATTACTTATTATCATTTGTGTGGTTATTAAGGTTTTTCCTAGGTTGTTTTTTCTTTTATTTCTTTTTGTTTGTTTGGGTTTTTTTTCTTTTTTTTTAAAACTCTTCTGTGTGTTTCAGTTGTAAAGCTTTCCCATACCCCATCAGCCATGGTAAATCAAAAGATGGTATTCAACCCTTCAAAGGCCTGAAGCCTGCGGCCCGCACAGCAAACAGCCCTGAGAACAGAGCGTACGGAGCAGCCTGCAGGGGCTGGCATATCCCACTCACCTCCTCAGCACCCTCTGCCCAGGCCAGGCAGGAGAGAGGTGTCCTACAGCAGGCGTGGGGGGGCAGCGGTGCCTGGGTGCTTGCTGCAGCAGGTGGGAGGGAAAGGAAGAGCAGCCATGAATAATTCTTTAAGAAAGAGGGATGAGGAAGTTGTTTCAGACCTTTCCCTTGTGGGTGCCTGAGGCACTGCAGTCTGCATGTTGACAGTGAGTCTCACCCAGTTTGAGTGTTTGTTGTGTGAAGATTAGAAGTCCAAATGTGTTACAGATTTCACTTCTGTTGAGAAGGACTCTGAAGAAATGTGTCTAGAGTGGAAGGAGACAGAGAGAGAAATTAGGAAAACCATGGCTTGGAACATGCTTGGGCATCACTTCTGATGCTGAGGTGTGCAGAAAGGGAAAGAAACGGCTGGTCCAATAGAGAGATCCACCTTCACTTTTTTCCTCCCATTGATGAGTGGAAGGGTTATAGTGTCGCTGACTCTCATTAAGAAATTTATTTTTTTTTTTTTCCTTCCTGGACTTGCTTATCTTCAGGCCACTGGTGACTAGAAAAAATACTTCCTGCCTCCTACTAATCTGAGTCAGTTCTGTAAGGAAGTGTAATCATCCATTTCACCTGTCTTTTTCCTAAAATATCTTCTCAAGGATGTTAGACATCTTTGCCTCTCTGAAATGTAAAGTTGCTTTTATCATTCCTACATAGAAGCAGAGCATGCATATTTCCCATTTTTCTTTTTCAAATGTATGTGAACTTTTATGCCAAATTTTCTTTAGTGCAAATCATACACTCAGACCTGCAAGTGCGTGCCCATTCACACTGTTTCTCGCTAATAAATTTATTTTCTGTAATCACTACATACAAAGGCCCTTGATTTTATTTTTTTTTTTTGTCATAGACATGTAAAAATGTTTGTCAGCTGCCAGTTACAGGTGCGTAACTGTAACTGGCAGCTGACAAACTAACTGCGTGCAAATAGGAGAGAGACGAAGAGCCACACTATAACATGGGACAGGAGTGTGCACAGAACCTCCTCTGGTTTCCCCATAGGAAGTAGCCTAGAGTCAGCTTAGAAACAGCCAAACCAAATTATCTTTCTTGTCCTAGTCTTGTGTTAAAGTGCTCTTCCATAACAACATGTGGATGCTCATGAAAAGTAACAGATACTTTGACCTCTCGCAGCAAAGGTGGTTTTCTTTCCTGATTCAAGGAAAAAACAGCATAGTGTCATAGCAATATCAAATAAATATCACTATTTTCAGGCATAAAGATACAAATGGTAAAAAACACAAGCCTAATTCACTCAGATTTCTGTCTGCTACTTAAGATATCTTCATTCAAACAGTGAATCCTAGTGTTAGCTAATTGCAGTGGAGCTATTTAACCTTCTGCAAGGAGAGGGTCTTCGTCCTGTTTTCCAGGTGATGTGCTCTGGAAAACCTTCCATCTGAGCACTAAGGAAGCAGCTTCTGGTTTACGTTTGGAATAATAAAGAAAGTAACTGTAGATGGTCGTCCCTGCTCATCCTGCTCACCATGCAGTTACAGACTCTGTTTTCACTTTGCTGCTGTCCTCCGGATTCCTCATCCAATTGCTAAACTGGCAAGTGACTGGATTTACAGCTGTTTAGGCATACTCATCTTCAAAACCTAGTGCAAGGTAAAACATCTTTTGAGTCAGGAATGCAGGCATACCTAAATAAAGCAAATCTAATCAGGAGAAGCTGATAATAGGGCTGAGAGCCCCATATGACAATTACCAGAACTCTTACTGCCCTCGTGCTGTGCAGGAGGAATCTATTCCTGAATTCCCCTGCTGTTGTTGTTTTGAGCACAAAGACCAGGCTAAACCTGCACCTTTACTTCCAGGGAAGGCATCCTCTGCTTTGGATTTGCAGTGTTGTACCAGTTTAGAGGAAAACAGCTATTTTCTTCCTTTCTAAAAACTGATGTAAGAGGGAGAAAACAGCTTCATGTATTATTGACTGTGAATTTTTCTCAGTTGCTTTGTGCAAGGCTCAGAATTAAGGGAATGAACGAAAACCCCTATACTTGTGTTTTGAAGGTAGTGTGGGAGAGTATGGTGGTGCTGGTTTAGCAGCTCAGGCAGATGCACTCACTTAGCTGCCATGGGGGATCCCGACTGACCCAGCTGGAGAAAGTCTGTTTTGGGGGCTGGTTCTTCTGGAGTGGACTTTGGCGTTTCTGCCTGGTACCCCATTGTGTGACACTGCAAAACCTTGTGCTCACAGAATCTGGAGATCTAATAGTGCCACGGTAGTTGTCAGGGCAACCCCCTCAGTGGCCTGGTCTCTGATTGGCCTTTAAAATAGAAATTTAACAGCCAGGATAAGGGCTGCACTGGTTTTCAGTTTGAAACATTGAGCCTTTTTCCTGGGGCAGTCAGTGACTCAACGTGTGGATAAGCTTTTTACGTGGGACATGTAGTTTTTTTGGTACTGCTGTAAAAAAATTAAAAATACAAAACTTCTCTGCAGACATCAATACCACAACAATGATTTTGGTTTCTAATTTTGATGAATGTTGCTGAGGCCCAGCCGTGTTTCCCTTTCCAGCACACTTCCTGCTTAGCCCATAAGAAATTCCCCTGTTGTTCCAGCCGTTACAACTTTCTTGATCTCACTTGCTTGCAGCGAGACTTGGGAGTCTCTCTCGCTCTTACTCTCACTCTCCATTAAGTCACAGAGGGAAGTTCCCCAGCATGTACTTCAGAGCTCCCTTTACCCCTCCCAAGGGATATAGCCACCACTGTACGGTGATCGTACCAATTGCTCCAGGGCTGTTTGCTCCCACTTTTCTGTTGCGGTTGACGACACATGACAAACCTAATCGCACAAAACCAAACCCAGATTTTCTCAAGAAAAGTTCTGCTTGAAAACAGACTCTCTCTGGCTATGCTGCTTCTGATTGGTGTGTCCCTGCTCATTATGGATCTTTATATATAGATATAGACTCCCCTCTTTCATTTTTTTAAGAACAGCATTTAGTTTCAGCTGCTGAAATAATTTTCCTACGACTGTCTGAGCAAACATAAAATTGGTCCAGTTAAACAGCAAAGTGTATTATATTTCTCTGCCACTCTGTATGATCCCTCTTGCTGGGCCATATCTCTATAATGAATATGACCATCCCTGCTCATCAAAGCTTTAGCTGTCCAGGTAGGTTGTCCAGCAGAATGGTGCTATTATGCCAGGCCTTGATTTCCTGAGAGGGGCGTCAGCATGACTCAAGATACGTAATAGCACTGATAGGAAAGCTCTCGCCCATGTCAGACACCACAGTAATGGATGTTCACAAGGCTGTAAGTAGGCATTTACAATGAAAGATCCTCTTATGGGTCATATCCTGAGATATGCTGAGCATTAGCATGTTGAATGAGAGGAGGCAATGCTCAGAAGCTGTCCAGTTCAGGCTGTCCTACCTCAACTTGTTTTCTTTGTGCAGACTCTGCAGTTACCATGTATTAAATTGCACGAGCATAACTTTCATTTTTCTTCCCATTTGCCCCTCTTCATCCCTCCTTTGCCTGTAACCTCTGAATGAAGCAGGGACAGCAGAAGTTCCCAGATCTGCCACTTCACTGCCCATTTCATCTTCTCCCTGAATGTTATGAGCATCCCATTCAGTCTCAGCGTTCAGACAGCAAGATGAGATTGGGCTCTGAGGAACTGGCAGGGCTGGGAACCTTTGAAAGAAATCTCCATTGCCCCTGCCAAGCCAAAAAAAAAGTATTCCCAACCTCCAGAACTAGCTGAAATCTGGGCTGGGCGTTCGTGCGGTTAGCTGTTTGCTAGTGGCCATTTTATGATCGGAGACAACTGGGCAGTGTATTAACCCTTTCCTCACCTGAATGGACAGTGTCAAATGCATCTGTGCACATATTAAAAAGTGTTCTGGGCTGGCACTGGGGGACTGAGAAGAGGGTCTGTCTTTGGGAGAGCTGGAAAGGGTTAAATATTGCACCAGCAAATCTCATAGACTGATTTTACAGGTACTCTGTGTTGGACAGATGGTGTATTTATGCAATAACAATATGAATTAATTCAAAAGAAACCAAGTGTAAAGGTTGACTTTGAGCTTCAAGCTTCTTAGAGCAATTGCTAAAGGGCTTTAAAAAGTGAAATGACACTAGAGTATGACTTGCATTTTGAGGGAGATTTTTTTCTGTGCCTTAATTATCAGCTTTTTTATTGTAATTCACATCAGTTCATGGTCTGGAGTAGAAGATACTCTTAGATGCATAGGTTTCTATAAAAAGGAAATCGCTTTCTATGTCAACAAGTGAATATATATGTATATTGGTATATCTCCTTATACATATGTGTATATATATATGTCTGTGTATATATATATATATTTATGTAACAGATATTTATGTAGGATATACTATACATATACACCCACTCCTGAACTTGTACAGACTGTATATAAGTATAAAATGGCCACATCTCTTTGCGTGTGTCTGTCCCCGGAAGGGTGGACTGATTGTTTTTGGATGTCTGCAGCTGTTACCTTGAAGGATGCAATTTCATCTTTCATTTATTTTTCCCCATCTAGACTGTATCAGGATAAACTGTAACGCCAGTAAGTTTTCCCTCAAGTTTCATTTTGTTCTCTTTCTATATATATTAAAATAACTTTATTTTCTTTGCTGTTTTATAAGCTGGTTTTATTTTATTTTATTTTTTGTTTTATTTTCTTTAAAAAAAAAAACTTCTGAAATTGAAGGGTTGGGTGGGATATGAAGCTGGGGGGGAGGAGGGAAGACCTTAAGGTGATTGTATATGAAAATTTTGTGTTAAGTTTCCCAAAGGAGGAGATGAACTGTTATTTCATAGCTTTGCAGAAGAACATCTGAGGAACCTGATGAGCTGATATTATATTTCACTGATAACCTGTTGTCTCTATGAAAACCTTGAAAGAACCACTTAAGAATAACAAGAGGTACTGTATGCATTTCTCCACTACAAAAAGGGCACACCTATTTAAAAAACAAACTGAAACAAAATAAAGTATCTCAGACTTTCACTTTATTTAAGAATGGTGACAACTTAATCTGATGTTTATTCAAAATAATTTTTATTTGGGTACAGAAGACGAGAAAACAAGATCTTTGATTTTGAGTATATTATCAGTTATATGATAACCTTTTATATAACATTTACCACTCTTAGGTTTCTATACATACCAAAGATTCATCTGGATCCCTGAAGATCCCTTTCAGCCTGTAGAAGTAGGGAAGAAGGCTTATAAAATCTCTGTGAAAAATAGTAGTGAGAGATTCCATTCTGGACTGATGGAGCAAACAAAATATTTTCTGTTCTACCTCAAAGAACTGGTCAAAGTTGATGTAGGCCTTAAGTAACAAGCACTTCCCAAAGAATGGAGCTGTTTAGCTCTGAAATGTGCTTTTGAGGCTCATTTTACTTGAAGTCAGATTCCTGAACTGGCACATCCTCTGTGTTAGATTTTATGTGGAAAGATTTACAGAAGGCAAAACATCGCTTTGGAAATGCTGTAAGGGATTAAGAGGCAAAGATGGTCCATGTGTTTTCTAGAGGCTGTTATCTTTTTGCTCATCAGTGAGCACCATCTAATCTGGCAGGAAGATGGTAAGAAGTGTATTTCAGCCCCAAAAGTGAACACAGAACTTTCATGTAGAAGAGCCAATTGTAGCAACAGAGGGAATCTTATTGTACAACAGCTTCTTAACAACTTTGCCATAGTTTTGGGCTAACAGTAGGCTTATAGTGTTAGAAAGCAGACAGCAGTTTTGTTTTTTTTCCAGTGACGTGCAAAATTTGAAAGTTTCTCTGTGGTTGCAAATAGAAAAAAAACCAGACAAAACAACAACAAAACCCCAAATACACAGAAGCAGATAACAGATGAGCTTTCCCTCCTGGTCACTGCCAGCTGATTTGCTACTGATTTCCTACCTTGTGAGGAAGTGGACATAATTAGTTTCTTGGTCTTGGAAGGTGGTCCCTGGGATCCTGTAGCCAGGGACAAACAAAAACATAGGCAGATATGTGATTATTCCAGCTGCGAACCCTGATACGCTGTAGGAGCTTGACCATGAGTTCACAATATTGAGTACTGCAGCCTTCTTCAGCCCTGTTGCAGGGCTATGTGGGATTAGTCCTTTATTACACAAAGCTTGATAGCTCCTGTTGAACTCCTTTTGCTCTTTGAAGTTTTACCACTGTATTTCAAGATCGAGTGGGTAATAGGAAAGAGTG
>NW_008629090.1:72621-113540 GCF_000691845.1 Merops nubicus
CTAGCTGAGATGCCAGTTTTTACCCATCAGCACTGAGGACATTTGCATAAAACCAGGTATGTGTCATCTGAGTATCCATATCAGTTCCTCTGGTACTGGACAACAATCTCATGCTGGCATCATCTTCAACTTCTGATGACAGCTGGCTGTTAAAGGCTCAGCTACAGAAGACTATCTTCAGGTGGGAAATCAGATTTAGTAGCAGAAAGCAATGGTCTGGTTTTCATGCAAATCAAAATTGAGCAGTTATTGAAACATTCAGAAGAGGGAAAAGATTCTTATAATCAGAGCAGTGGGAAGACAGTCTGAATTCAATGTTTTTGTCAGCTTCTCCATAAACATAAAACCATCTTGAATCAGTTTGCTTTCATGCATTTTTAATAGTTGAACCTGTTACATTTTTGAATACAGTTTCCCTCTGAAGGTCTGCATTTATTTATTTATTTATTTTTAACCACTTTGGATTTTTTATGTTACTAGCTGAAAGTGAACAAACCTTGTTTTGCCTGTTGCAATAACTCAGGTCATCTGTCCTGCTTTCTAGAAGGGAAACTGGTTGGTGAAAAACTGTATACCCTTGCATGAGTAAAATATGATTGGGCAGGAGCAGACCCAATATCACTGTCAACATTCTTGCAGGCACACTGACATTTACTTGTGCAGAGGGAGTTACCACATACAGATGGGTCTGCCAGGGTCTGTTGAAATGAGCAGAAGTGTTTTAAAATAACAAAAGAGATTCCCACTCAGCTGAAGAGTTTCAGGTCAAGCAGTCACCATTGCTAACTGAATAACAGGGATCTGGTGCATGGTTTTAAAGGTTAAACGGAATTATACTTTTGGGATCTTGTGGAACACATAGGTAAAAAAGCCTACCACAGCAAGAACTGAAGCTCATGCTATTTGGCAGGAACCTAGTATATTGTCCCAGGTAAACATTTAGTTTCCAAGATACTTACTCTTAATTTTCATTGAAGGTATTAAGAGGTTTTTGCTTGCATATCTTCGGGTTGTGATGTATCTGATGGAAAATACTGTTTTACATAATTTCATCTTATCCTCTCTCTGTTTTCCATCATTGTCATATCTCACAGTTCTGAAATGGAAGAGCAGCATTGTTTCCTAGAACTGTTGTTTTGGTTTTTTTTTATTTATTTATTTATTTTCTCTGTATTTAATACTCAACTCATCCTCTCCTTTCACTCATGAAGATACCTAAATTGATATTATCTGTTTCTGTTTATTGAATTTACAGAGGTCCAACAGTGCTGTTGCTTACACATGTAACTGGGTAGTAACTATCTTTATGTAACTAAGTAGTAACTCTCTTTTCTCTGAATGCAAGATCAACATAACCAAAAGCAGGATAAGGATCCCAAAATACACTGTGTGAAGGTGCATGGAATGATTCCTCAACATAATACAGACATAACAGCACATTTTTACTGTCTGGTTTTATGGGGAAAATAGGTATCATTTAAATACTCTTATATTTTTGCTTATATGTATTTTGGGGCTTTAAATAGGATTTTCTAAACAAAATTAGCTTTTTGATCCATCACCTCTAAAGAGTTTCTTGAAATATGTAGTTCACTTTAAAGTTGTCATGGTAGTTTTGTAGTTTTTGTCATCGTATCTGCTGCTCTGATTTTTCTTAATTTTTTCAAAGGTATCTTATCCTTAATTTCCTTATTCCCTTTTCAGTGACCACACTTCATATCAGTCCAGATGGGGATAGTTTTCAGCATTCTACCCAATATTATGTGTGGAGGACAGTGCAGGGTGTGCTACAGATTTACTACCTTTTGGAGGTGCCTTGACTTTGTGTTCTTTCTAGGATATTGCTTGTATTATTTTTCTTGGCCTAGTTCTTTCCTTCTCCAAAACCTTTTTATGTGGTATGTCAATAGTCACAGTCACATATTTTAACACTCCATTTATGGGATGATTTATCTTCCAAAAGTAGCTGCCTTTTGGACAGGGACTACTTCTGTCTTATCACTTGTTGTTTCCTAATGAGGCTTTTTCTTCTCACTAAAGCATGCTACGGAATTGGTTACCTATTTTCATGTCACTTGTGAAGCCTCAGCAAATCCTCATCCTCTTTTGTTACCTGTTGCTAAAAGCACAAATGTAAGAGGATGAAAAATCACAGCCCAATCTCTACTAGTTGATTTGGTGTCTGTGAGGCCCCACAGTTGGCATGCTCTTTCAGATCAAATTTATTTTGGACTGGTCTTTGACAACAGAATACAGCTAGACTATGAGATTAGTTCTTCCTTCTTTGTTGCCATGCTTATGTATTTAGTGCCTTAATTCAAATGAAGGTTTTAATAAGTGTCACTGTAACAACATCAAATATGAACTTACGATACGTAACTCTGGCAGAGGTTTAAACTTTTCTTTTTATCTGTATCCTCATAAGTAAATAGGAAGCCGTGCTAACTCTAATCTGATCAAAATGTTGTAAAACCAAGTGTACTTACCTCATTCCTAGGGATGTTGCTGTCATTTTAATAAAGGCTTAATAGTACTCTAACACGAAAACATTATTTGGAAAGTGAAGAGGTATGATTAAACATACACATCATATTTGTGACTCTAGTATCTCCTAACTCCATTTAAATGTAATCAGAAAGAAACGTATGCTTATGCAGCCTGGAAAGTGCCAAGTCGTTAGTATCTCTTATTGTAGTGGTGAACGCAGAGCTGGTGTCTGTAGTGTCTGTACAGTCTTGCTGAGAACAGTCTCACCTTTGAGCAGTCTCAGGCCAGGGACACTCATCTGGCCTTGTGCTGCTGCTGCACTGCATTGCAGAAGAAGGGAAGGGAGCAAGCCTGTCTTTGGAATACTTTCCCTTCTGCCAGGTGACAGGTGACAAAGCAGCAGTCCTCCCGGGTATTTTGTCACACAATTACTCACAGACCTGTGCTCACTCGAGTCTCTAGGAGCATGATCACATGGGCCCTCTGACCCGTGGTCTGACTCCAGTTGCTGCACTCATACCCTCATACATCCTCATGCACACAGAATACATAGCCCTCACCCAGGAAAGAGTTAGAAAGGAATTTAACAAGAAGAAAATAAGAAGCTCTTGACCTTGTTTTAAAAAGGGTGCAGCAAAGCCCATGCAGTTACCAGTTGCAATGGAGAGGACAAGACCCTTTGGGTCTGGGTTCCACATGGACATCTTCCATCTAGGCAAGAGGCAAAAGGCCAAGTGCATACAAGAAGCTTCTCTGCTTCACTGCTGTTAGACAATGTTTTCTGTAGATTAGATTAGATTCTGTAATTAGTTGCCAGAACATCCTCTTTGCTCTTTTATTCAAAGAAAATTGGCACAAAGCTGGAAACTCTTGCTTTAGGATTGAGGAAGAATTGAGTACTTCATATGTGATTCATTTTGTCTCAGAACAACCCAGAGAGCATCTCTAATGAGACTTTGAGTAGTTGAAAAAGAGAAGCAAACACTAATCAGTACAAGTGCTGTGTGCTGTGTTGTGTGCTAACCTTATCAGTAAATTTAAGGCCAAATCGGTGAGCTTAAGGCTCAGTGGATTCTTGTGGTGGGTTAACACTGACTGAGCAAGTGGTTCCCACCAATCCACTCTATCACCCTCCCCCTTTCCTCTCCCTTCTTCACAGAGCAAAATGGGAAAGGAAAATAAGATGGAGACAAAACCCTTGTGGATAAAAACAAGGACAGTTTAATTAGAAGGCAAAGCCAAACAATGCTGCACATGGAAGCAAAGAGAAAAGAAACAAAGAATTATTCTCTACTTCCCATCCCCAGGCAATGTCCAGCCTTTCCTGAGAAACAGGGCTCTAAAACGTGTAGCAGTTGCTCTAGAGGACAAAGGAGTAGCCCCTGCCCCCCTCCTGCTTTGTCCTAGCTTTATAGCTAAGCCAGCATCATATGGTGTGGAATATCCTCTTGGTCAGTTCAGGACAGCTGTCCTGGTTATGTTGGTCCCAAGCTCCTGCCCCACCCATCCCACTGTGGGGGGAATGTTAGAAAGAGCCTTGGTGCTGTGTGAGCCCTGCTCAGTGGTAATCACAACATGGGTGTTATCAGCACCCTTCCAACTCCCAACACAAAAGCACTGCACCAGGAGGGCTGCTATGGGAAAATCAGCTCAGCCAGGCCCAGCACAATACTGGATAAGAAGTGACCCGTAAAGAGACTGTAGTGATTTGTATTATCGGGTGCAGCACACTGAGTGTAATGAGCACAAGCTTTTTAGTGTCTTTAATCGTCCTCATCCCAAGACTGCCATGAAGATTAAGGCTTTGTGTTAGCATAATGAATGAATTTATGCAGTCCTAAACTGCAGTTTGCAATATCACAGGGTCCCTGCATCCCAGAATATTTCAGGGGCCATAAATCTGGGTTACAAATGCAGGTCCCTGTTTACTGGGCTTCAGCAAGCCCCAGCTCTTAGTTAGCAGCAGTTAGTCTTCATCTTCCAGCTAATACTGTCACGCACTTTGAAAGTCTCTAGTCTGACTCTGCAGTTCTACTGCTCGGGGAGAGACTTTGACAGGTCTTCTAAGGTCACCAGTTTGAAGAGGTGATGCTGTTGAGAGCAGAGCTTGGCAGAATGCATTCCGCATTATTTTTAACTAAAATGCTGTGGTGGGACCTTGGGAAGGAAAAATAACCATGGAAACTCAGCAATCATCTGTCAGGAATCAATGACCCACTTTTGGAAAACACCTATGCCAATTCACTGGCTAATCCCACCCCAGAAGCTTTTCTTGACTCCTTACCACTTCTTGAAAGGTTACCTTTGTGTGATATGTTTTTATATAGAATTTTCAGTTCCTGTAGCCTCTGATCCCTTCTATGGGATTATAACTAAAAATAAGAACTGTTGTGAAGAAAGCAAAGTTAAAATAACCACATCAATCACCCTTGTCAGTCACTAAGCTGGATACCCATAACTTAATGTTAGAAATTCCAATTAAATATTGGAATTCTGGATGCTATAGAAAAGACTATGGAATATGAAAAGGTTGGGGTGTTTTTTAAATTTTATTTATTTATTTTGGCTAGAGGAGAAAAGGTACTGTGGGTGAACCTTGGAATAACCTAGGAGAAAGTTTGTGAGAAGGATAACTTTTGAAGTCTCCTATGAGGACAGACTCAGAGAGTTGTTCAGTCTGGAGAAGAGAAGGCTCCAAGGTGACCTTATTGTGACCTTCCAGTATCTTAGGGGCGCCTTCAAGAAAGCTGGGGAGGGACTTTTTAGGATATCGAGTAACGACAGGACTAGGGGGAATGGGGCAAAGCTGGAAGTGGGCAGATTCAGGCTGGACATGAGGATGAAGTTCTTCACCATGAGAGTGGTGAGACCCTGGAATGGGTTGCCCAGGGAGGTGGTTGAGGCCCCATCCCTGGGGGTCTTTTTAAGGCCAGGCTGGATGAGGCTCTGGGCAGCCTGATCTAGTGGGAGGTGTCCCTGCTCATGGCAGAGGGGTTGGAACTGGGTGATCCTTGTGGTCCCTTCCAACCCTGACAGATTCTGATCTGTTTTAGCAGAGGACTTTAGAGCCCTAATGGCTCAATGGTTGGACTTGATGATCTTGAAGGTCCCTTCCAACCTGAAGGATTCTATGATTCTAAGTCATGGGATGCTTGGTTTTGTGTTAATGATACACTGAATTAACTAGCAGCTGGTCAGCAATGGCCCACCATTGTTACCCACCAGCTGTTACACTATGAGCTTTCTCTCTTCTGTCTGTCTGGGGAAAACACGATGTCTCGCTTCTTTTCCTCTTGCAGTGTTTGCAGGATCTCAGGATGCCAGGATGCCTGCAGTAAAAAACGTTTTGATAGAAAATCTTGTATGCTTCTCAGTTTGTTATTTTGGCCGCTTTCTTTGTATAAATTGATTTGTGTTCTTTTCAGATCAGCTGTCATCACTTAACCCCTGTAGGTGGCTGAGCACCACACAGCTGCTTACTCACTCTCTCCAGCCTGTGGGATATCAACGTTGTTTTGCTCACAAATCCAAAACATATCACCATGCAGGCTGCTGTGAAGAAAATTAAATCCCTCCCAGCCAGCAACTATAGCCTTCAAAGTTTGTGGGCATCATGCTATAGGTCTTAAAAAAGAAATACTTTTGCTATCTTACAGTAAAAGAGAGAACCAAATGTAGACTGAAACAGCATAGTCTGTGGTGTACAGGCATCGAGCATTTGGCCTTTTTCCATTTCATTGATTTTTCTTTTTCTACACAAGGCACTGAATTTGAGGAGACTTGCCATGTAACTGGTAATATTAGGGAGCTGTGTAGCAGTACTAAAGATGTTGTTTCCAGGGTTAAGACCTATTTTAAAATTAAACCATAACTGCATTAGGACTTAAACACTGGATACATTTCCATGAATTAATAGTGAGAGGTTTAATAATGACAGAGAGAAGTTGTCTTTCCACAGCTGGGAGCTTTTTTCCACACTTAACAGTCCTCACACCACCCACGTATTTCAGCAGTGACTGCTGCTCTCCTTCTGTCACCATGACCTGTCACATCGTGCTTTGCACTGCGAGGCTGGTTGGTCTGGCAAAAGGAACTGCTGCTAGAAGATTTCTCTCCGGGGGTCAAAAAACTGCAATTGCACACAGGTGCTTGAGGAATAAGATATAAGTTGACTTTAAAAATATTCTTCGGCACTTCTGTGCTTGAACATTGGCCTCCCTGAAATGAACTGGTGAAAGGTGAGCTGCAGGTTTGTGGTCTGCCTCTGAAAGAAGCACCTTAGAAACTTTTACTGTTTGTACGGGCACAGAATGAGTCAGAGAGAACAAGAACCCTTCTCCCAGAGCGAGTCTTGCTTGGCTGAGTTGGGGCACACTGGTATGACGCTTATGGCAAGCCCGTGTTGTTGCTGCTTCTCTGGAAACTTGCCCTTAGCAAACTTTTCAGCAGTGATGTCTTCTTTTCTAATTGCTTATTACTTCTCTCAAGGAAAGCTGATTCTTGAGGTTTCAGGGCCAAAGAAACAGTTGTTGACTTTCTTGTGCAAAGGGAATACAGTGCAAGGGAAGACTTGATACCACCAGGAACCTTCCCAAGATGCCACAGGTGTGTTTAATCAGTGTTAGAAGATTTTTTATATCATCACAAACCATTTCCTAGCTAGTGGCAAATGTAATATGCTGAATGTTTTCCTTGTGAATGCAAAAAGTTAGAAAACCTGAGAAGTTCTCAAGTAATTTTCCCAGTTAAATATATTTTTTGATTCATGTCACTTCAGTGGTTGCTACATTAAACAGTCTTGCGTGGACACTTCATTATCGAAAACCAGCTTTTTCCTCGTGGTGGATTTCACAGTATCCAGGACTGATTGTGAATTGGAGGTCAAATCACCAGGTAGTTTTAATCATCCAGGGGTATCTTATTATTTTTGTTCCTTTGTGGATTTGAAGTAGGGAATCACTAGCAAGCTTGAAACTAAACAGAAATTATTATACTAATTAACTGTTAATACAAAGGTAGGTTCAAGTAAGAGTTTAATTGTGTATTAAGTGTCTATTGGCATGCTGACATCATTTGGATTAGAGTGTTTTCTGTTCCCCATTTTTGTAGGGGGATCTTGTTTGAAATTTTTCAGCCTGCTGATTGGAACTGATATGGAGAAGAAGAAATGTAGCTTTGTGTTGCTTTTGACTCACATCTTTCATGTTGCAAGCTACTGCCACCTTCACCAAGCTGTTAGCATTGTTGGAACTGCCTAGTGAACAATCTTCTAACCACATTCAAACATTTAAACACAGTTATGGATTTCTGTCTAGGATGGTGCTGCTCTTGAATTCTTTGAGTTTAGCTCTTAGCTTTGAGAGACTGTATTTGCCAAATCGCCCTGCTGCATGAAAGCCCACAAGTCTTAGCTGAGTTGGTGAAAGATGTCATACGTTTGAAATTTTATTGTGCCAAAACCAGAGGCCTTTGCATGATCACGAGGGATTCTATATTTGAATGGATTCCCTCCATTCCAGCTGGCATGCCCAGTCAAAGATCTGTACATCTTGTAAGATTTATAACAGCAAAAGGGTCTAATTTGAATAAAGTGGGTTTGCACGTACAGTGCAACAGAAAAAAGGCAAGGTGCAAATATTGTTGGATTTTCATCATTCTTTTTTAAAGGCAGAAACAGTATAAAAATGTTTTAATTGCAAAGATGCACCTTAAAAGAGCCATAGAAGTAGGGGAGGTTTTCTTTCCTCATAGGCTTGTGAGTTTGCTTAGTAGGATAGTAAATGACACCAAGCGTTTACCAGAGATGTTACAAATTAAAAATCCGTTGCTGATAAAATATAGCCAGTTCTACTGAGGAAGATGGCATCAAACATTGGGTAACAACTCTAATTCAACTTTAAAAAAAGAAAGGACGAGAAGAAGCATATTTGTAGATAAGCGCAGAGATTTTTGGAGGTCAGTACACAGCTGGCCAAATCATGAACTTATAGTTACCATTGTAGTGTAACAGTAATTGCATACAACCCAATGACATAGTTACCATAGCCTGTTCTGTCACAGCCTCACTTCCTCTCATCAAAATACTGATCGTAGTCCCAGAATTGTCAAAATATTGATGCCACACAAGTGTGTGAAATATCATTGTCTTTTTTTTTGGATGGCAGAAAATTAGCTTCATTTAGTTCCATGTTTTGTTATACTAGAAAGAATAAAAGTCTGTTGGTTCTAGTTTATTATATTATGATATTTTGCTGCTTAGGATAATTTTAGATTAGGGGAAACTTGATTCCTAAATCATCACTGCCATTGAAAGCAGTGCCAAGAAAACTGACCGGTTCTCATTGTAATCAAAGTTTATAATTTTTCTCTGACTGGTCACACTTTGATTTATTTCAAGCATATTAAAATGCAACGGAGCAGATGGACCAGCATGAAAACTATATGAAAATGCAAGACTTGTTTGTTTGGCATGGTTCTCATGGAGCTTATTTTCCCCAATGAACTGCAAAGGTTATCCAAACATCAAGATATTTGTGGTAGATTTCAAGTTTCCAGCTGAGAAGCCTCACTCAGTGGTAATTTTTGCAATTTCTCACTGACTGGGTGACTCCTCCAGCAGCACAGCGGTATTTTACAGGGAATGCTGTATCCAGCAGGGATGCATAGAGAGAATCATTTATGAGCCCAACTGTCTGTGTGTGCTTAGGCTGAGAGTGTCAGTATCCAGTTCAAGCAAACTTTCCTGACTCTGGTGGTACTCAATGTGCCTGTTACAGAGGGGGCTGAGCACCATCTCGTGGTACAGCTGCAGATTGTCTAGTTTCTCTCGGCCCGTGTGCTGAGCAGCCTAAATACATCTCTAAAGCAATATGATAATTTTGGGTTTGTTGTGTTGCTGTTTTCTCACATGTGAAAGGGTTGGAGGTACGTTCAGGGTGCTTTGTGGAAAGCAGTAAAGTGGAAGATTGTGTTCATTGGCAGAACTGTGTGAAAAAGGACTCGAATACAAACAGGTTCTTGACAGTAGTTCTGGGCTACATAAGCATCACTTATGCTTTATAGAAAGCAAGTAACTTTTGCAAAGTGTGGATTGTACCATAGGGCAGTGCTAATCAGCACAGAAAACAGCTCTGCTTCTGTGAAGTTACTCCTTTTCATCTCAGATTACAACTGCTGATGTTATGGAGCTGAAGCTTTGTGGCTTAAATGCTATGAACAGCCTAAGAATGGAGACAGACCGAGGGGACTCCCTAGCTTCTGCCAGGCTGTAGAAGACACTCCTGTTCTGTCTCTCTAACAGCTGCAGCAGATCAGACCATCCTAACTTCAGCATTCCTTTTGAGGGCTGAAATCCACATCATGTGTTTAAAACATTTGTTTCTGCTACCTGCAGCTGGTGTCAAAACTATGGGTAAGGCAACTCAGTGATAAAGATAAGATCAGGCTTGAAGTAAGAAGAAAAGTGTGCTTGTATAAGCATGTCCAAAACATCCTTATGAAAATACATCATATGGACTACTTATAGAATATAACATTTAATCCCTCCCAAGATCAGAAGTTTCACAGGATATATATATAAGTCATGTCTTTTCTAAAAATTCATAGGAATATGTGGTTCATAATAGGAACAGCCTAGAGTGGGTGTGGAACACCTGGTAGGTAGGTAGGTAGGTTAGGGAGGTAAGGAAAATATTTATTAAGCCCAGCTATCGGAAAAAAAGCACATATATTTGCATAGCTGATAATCAGTCACTCCTGACTAGTTAGGAATGAATTCAGAAAGGGGTTTCCATGGTTAAGTACTGAAATGCCTTGATTTCAGGTAAAATCCCTAAAAGCACACTAACCCAAATTTGATTGTAATGAACTGTAGCAGCCATATGTGAAGAGAGAGGTTGTAAAAAGTAAGGGCAGTGCTTGGAAGACATGGTGTTACTTTAAAACGTAACTCTCCACTGAAGCAGCTGGAACCTGTCTAAGAATTCTGAGTAGGAATAATTAAGCAAAGAGAGATGCAGTCTGTTTTAAGCTAGTATTAGAATTGCATCTGATGCTCATTTCATAACCCAAAAAAACTACCTTGAATCTCTAATAGATCTTGTGCTTTGCTTTACCATGAATTAAGTCTGATATTTTTTGAGCTGAGTTAAGGTAAACCTGAGAGAAACCGCACAAAGAGTGACTCTGGCAGAGGAAATATTTGAAAACAGGACAGAGGAAATGGGGCTCTGAGATATGGTTAGGGAGCCAAAGGGCTGGAGAGTGTTTCCTACCAAACTGCAAAACGTGAGTGTGGAGGGTGCTCTGTGGGAAGGTGTTCCTCTGAACGGTTCCCAGCCACCTCCCTTGCTGTGGGGAGTAGAAAAGTAAAAGATGCTTTTATGCATCGTAAGGAATTATTTCTTCCTTCTTTTGAGAGAAGTATTTTTCTGCTTGGCCCTTCTAGAAAGCTCCTTTTGTCCAGTTCACTCAGAGTTAAAATACAAATCTATTCCTCTCCCTTGTACCTCTTTTTATAGTTGTCAAATATTATCAATTATTTCTGTGTTCTAAAGGGGAAAAAACGCAGCTTTCTGTCTTCTTTTTCATTGAAAGTATGATTTTCAACACTCTATTAGAGGTTATTAAGATGTTTTTATTATTTCAGCTCTAATTTGCAGAGCTACTAAGCCTAATTGGTCCCTGACAAAATTCACAGGATTTTAGATGCTCAACATTTGTGAAAAATAAAACCTTAGGGCTCTTGTTCTTGAAAGATCACTGGCAAGTACTAAGGGGAAATATTCAGAACTGAAAATAAGCGAGAGGTACTGTATAATTTTTTCCTGTTGTGAGGTAAATTAAGTAAATGTGATTTCTTGGACGGGTATGTCTTCATGTAGGCAGGATTATTGCCAGTCTTGGCGATAACTTCTAAGTTATGCAATGTACCTAATTGACCAGGTTTCCCCATGGGACTTAATCACCATTGTTTGAAAAATGTGTTAGTCTGAGAAGACCAAGGCTCTCAGTTACTTTGCTTTGAATGCAAAAAAAAGTGTGTTTTAAGTTGTCAGAGATTTACTTCTGGGGATCATGTTTAGACTCAATGGCCAAAAATTAAGAGTTCTTAAGCATAATTTTATCTTTGGAGTATCCGTCTTATTGCACTGGTTTGAGCTAGAACAGAGCTAATTCTGCTCAGTGATTTTACTTGTCAGCTAAGTCTCTCCTCAGTAACTGCACTTGCTGGAGTTAAAGGCAAATTTTTGCAGTGTCTGCTTCTAGCAGTGAGAATGCTCCATGTTTACATTTACGACCAAGGGTAGTACCTTGCTGGGGTACAGACAGGTGCTTGCTTATACCTGCTCCTGTGCAGAGTAAGGTCACTGTTAAATCTCGTGTGGCGTGCTGAGGGTGCAGAAAGCAAGAGGCTGCAGCTGTGGGGAGAAGCAAACAGGACCGGTGACCCTCAACTGGCCAATGAGGTGTTGCATCCCATATACGTCATATTCAGGAGAAAGCTTGAGGGGTCCTGAGGGTCAAGCTCTCTTCTGCAATGGCCAGCATCTAAGGATGGCTCTGTCTGTTCAGTTTTTGGTCCTGATCCATGTGTTCCTGAATCCAGTTCCAGAATCCAGTTCCTGAACCTGTTTCCTGTCTGATGCTGAGTCCAGTCTGGGACTGCCCCAGCACCTGCCCACAGTGTCAGTGGTGATGGTGGCACAATTACCATCAGGGGAGTTGGGTTCAATACTGGTTTTGTATATAGTTCTATTTATTTCATTTTATTATTATTTTTTTTAAAGCCACTTTAGTTTTATTTTCCTGTCCATGTCTCTCTCCCTTATTCCCTTTCTCTTGCCTCTTGGTGAAGGAGAGGGGTTAATAGAAAACATCTGTCATTTGTCTAGTGGCTCGCCCAGCCCTAACCCTTGACACTTATGCTGCTGATTTAATCCTTACAAGACTGCAATAGTTGTGGCATTACTGAAGGACAGAGTATGAAGTCATTTTATGCAGAAGCAGTAGCAGTGACATTATGGGCTTTCAGCCCTGCCCTAATACAGCACCATTATCTGAGCTTTTCTGGCAGTGAGGGAAAGCTTGCTTGCAGCTACTCAGCCCTGGTGCTACTCTAAAATTTTTAGCAGAGAGGAAAGTATGAGGAAAGAGAAAGCTGATATGTTATTACTGCACTAATGGAGGGATCCAACTTCTACTTGTGTAGGAAGGGTCTGAGTGTCAATTTATTGCCAGGCACTAAATCAAAAAATTTTTGGAAGTCCAAATTTTGGGAAATTTTCAGGGTGCTTACTGATTGAAAGTGCTTACCTGCTTTTCAGACTACAAGTATACTTGAAATTGGTCTGTTAGGAATTAAATAATATCTGTGAACCATGAACACTGTTAATTGTATTAGTACTGAAAAAAACACACACCTTCCTCATATTCTGCCTCAAATGACGATAGTTCCAGTTCTCTTGCTTTCCAGATAGCAGTAGGTCTTCTGAAGCTGCAATAGGTCCAGTGTAAAACTTGGACAGATTTTGCAAGGGCAGAGCAGTAGAAAATCTAGGAAGAGATTTCTCAGGGGCATTGAAACCACATCTCAAAGTGAGCTTTTTCTGAAGAAAATTATCTGAAGTATTAACAAACTTGTTAGCATAGAATTTCCATGGCTACAGATACAGAAGTGGAAAAAAACCAAACCCTGTTTCCTGAGAATGAAAGATTGTAGGGAAGTTTGAGTCCATTCTTATTGTTGCTGAGTGAAGAAAATCTCACAATGGAAGAGCAGGTAGTGATATCAGTGTTGTGCATTGCTCTGCTTGCTGTTAATTTAAGAACACTGGAAGTGAAGAGGCTATAAGGAACTATTGTGCTGTGCCAGTACAGCTCAGTGGGAACTGTTACTCCATAGAGGCAATTGTTTTTAAATCTCTTTAGTCACCAGCTCACTGTCACAGTTCTGTTCCTGTTTGGTTGGCTCATATTTCAAGTTTGTTTGTTTGTTTGGGTTTTTTTTTTTTAAGTATTGAGAATTCTGTTTGTAGCTTCTAGAATTTCTACTGTGGCTAGAGATGTGCAGCATCCCAGATAGTACTCCAGTCCTGCCTCACTTCCATAGCATTCTACTCTGACCAGTGCTTCTACATTTACAAGGAAGAGAGGCCGGAGTATTTGTATTTGAAAAAGTTGAGGCATTTTGGTCGGGTGAACCAATTCACACCCAGAACATAATTACTACCTGGTGTCTATTCTAACATTAGAGAAATACAAATATGTTGACATAGGAGACAGGTAGTCTAGCCTGGCTTTGACTCTTGGTGCCTTCAGTGCAAAGGATATTACTACTTCTGATTTGATATTAAGTGCCTCTTTTCTGGACACAGGAAATCCTAGTTTCAGTTCTTGATGATGAGAATAGTGTCCGTGTACAAGAGGCCATATATATTTTTGTGGGACAGCCTGGAGACAGAATGTGCTCTGATGATTTTATTATCCAAACGATTACAAGGATAAAAGGCGTAGAGGCAGTGTATGGGCATTCACATTTAATCTAATGATTAAATTTAGTCAGCATTTAGTCTTTTGAGACTCATCTCTCCTTAGTCAATTGAGAGAACTAAGCTCTTCTGGAGAATGGTTTGAAGCTTCAAGCTAAGTCAGCCTCCTCCTGTGGGCAATTCAGGGCCACCTGCACCTCCTGGCTGACAGTCAGGAGCATTGCTGTGGCATTTCTCATCAAGACTTCAGATAGAGCTCTCAAATCAACATCGCCACAACAGTCTCCAGATAATAATCTCCACGTGACTCTGCAGTAGCAAGACTTTGAGCAAGTCACTTTTACCTGCATCTCAGCTTTCCAGAAATGTGTAGCTAATAATAGTCACCTGCTTCCTAGAAGGCTTTAGGATCTGAAGTCATCAATGTCTGTAGTGGCTTTAATATCATTAGTATAAAGGTATTGTGCAAACACATTTAGTGCATATGAAAGGATAATTAATTCCTCTTTATTACCCACAAAATTACAGTAATAAACTACTGTAAGATGTGTCTAATGTTTTCTAAAATATTAAAGGCCAGCTTGTCCTGCTGGTGCAATTTGGTGACTTCGCAGCAAGCAAATTTTTCCCTTTTATATGTGGCAATTAATTCCTCGAAAGAAATTAACATCCATGGGATACATGTAGTTTTAGATGTAGTTAGATACAGATATAATCGATTCAATAAAAAATGCCACATTTACAAACTGTTAAAAAATGGCTTAAACTGAAATAAAGAAACAAACTTAAATGTGCAGGAAAATGTGGACATACAAGAATAAGTGTGAAATCTTCTATCCATAGATGATAATATTTTACCATGATATTTGAAAGTGTTATTAGCAGTTCTCTCTCCACTCCTCTGAATTGCCTGCATTTGTGGATAGTTTCCATAACAGCACATTGAAAGAGAACTGTGTTTCTTAGACCACTGCCTATGTTTTCAGAAACTGAGAAGTGATGGACCTGCTCCTTACATAAAAATGAAACAGATGCTCAGTCTCCTACACCAGCAGTAACTGGGTTGCTGTAAATGTGGTTAGTATGTACAGTTTTATAGGTTGGAGATTTATGCACTGTACTGATTTCCATAACTTCCATAAAAATGACAGAATAATTAGGACAGAAACATGATGTTATCATTAATAAATTATATTGCTTTTCCACGTGGTTACCTATCTCACTCTTCTGGATGGCTGAAATATCTGCAGACTGAGTAACAGGCTACCAGGTTTATGATAGTCTCCATACTTGATGTTTTGCTTCCTGTGTTACTACACATCAGAACTAAATAGCTAAATAGCTATCTTACGTGGCAAACGCTGATCCCACTCTGAACTTTTTACTGTTTTTTCAACACTGAATTCAACTTAGCATTTTCTTGCTGCTGCAGTAGTATTTCATTTACACTGTTTGAGTCTTCAAAAGCTGAGCCTTGCTTAGTTGAGTTTCTTTGTAATACCTAAAGTGTGTTTTGATACTGATCATACTCATTTTATAACGCTCCCATTATATAATGATGATCCCACTTTTGATAAAATAGGCTTTATGTGATAGAGCAAAATAAGTTTAAATAGATGTGGGGTTTTTCTTATGCTTATTAGTGTTCTGACCTAAGTTTGAAAAATTATATCAGAATAGCAAACATGAAATGGAATTATGCTTGTAAGAATTTCAGTGGGCTTAGTAGCTTTAACAAGAAATACTAAAGCTAAAATTTGCCTGTGTCCTAAAAAAGAATTAATTCTGTAAAGAAAAGGTAAGTGGTGATGCTGAACCCGTGCGAAAGCAGTATGATCTGTTTCCCCTGTGAAATAATCTAATGGCCATGTAGTTCCTGATTACATCAATGTAGTTTCCCTTTGGCCTGCACTTTGGAAAATGTCATTTCAGCTTTGACTGGTCAGATGACTTTCTTCTTTGCACTCAGTGAAATGTCTGGAGTTGTGGCTCCTGTTGTTTTCCTTGGCAAGGGGCAGGAAGTCAGCAAAACACCACCAACCTTAAATTTTACACCTTTGGTGAGCTTCTTATCTTAGAATTTGAGATGACACAAGTGGATTCTTCTTGATTTTTTTTTTTTTTTTTAAATTGTGTAATTACAGCATAGAAATCTTCATGTTGTTCATGAATGTTTAAGTGGTTATCAGTTTTATACATATGATTAGAATTTTACTGGTTTTAACTGTATATTACTCTTGGCATTTCATTCCATATAGAGATACATAAATATATATAGACATATATGTATATGAATATATACAGGGCCTAGTGCCACCTACATCACAGGAATCTGATCCTGCTTCTTAATGGAGCAAAAGGTGATATTCCTTTTGAATTTTAACCAGGAGCATAAAGACAAGTATTATCAGGAAAGAAATTGTAATGTGCTGTCTGTATAAAAGAATGAAATTTATTCTTGGATGAGGTTTGAAAAGATGTGGTATCTTAGCTGGGTAAAAGAGGCAAGGAGGAAGTGCAGAGGAAAAATATCTTCTATCAGAAGAGACTAAATTATGTGTGAGGAGACAGAGATTGAAAAGAGGCCCGTTTTAAATAACAAGCGAAGGTGAAAGATCTAAAAATAAAAAAAAGAAATTGTAGATTTGACAAGGTCGATTTTAAATGTCTGAAAGTGCAGAGCAATCAGTTTTTCACTGCATCTTGAAAAGACTAGGGAATCATCAGTGGTATATGAGAGGGGAGGGTGATCTGATTGTGAGAATGGAACAGTAATTTTTTTTTTTTTTTCAAGTGGACAAATCTGAGGTCAGAAAAGAGAGAGAATGGGGACTTGCACTTCTGATCTGGGTGCATAAATTCACTCAGCTCTTTCTCAACCTGTTTGTTTTGGAGTCCTCATGTACCTTGAGTAATTGTTCTCTGCCCTCCTGTAAATAAACCCAAACAATAGCAGAGCTCTGGCAGCTGCTGTTTTGATCTGAACATACAAAACCATGTCAGTAAGGCAGCAGCTCTGGACTATAAAAGAGGAAATCATACTCAAAAACACAGCATGTGTGTGTGCATGTAATTTTTAGTATAGATTGGAGCCATTTTTCTTTACCTCCTGACTCCTGGGAGAGATTCAGTCTTTAGAATTGCTCTGCTGCAATTGCTGAGCACTCTTTTCAGTGCAATGTGTGCATTTACACTGAGTGCATCTATCAATTGGTGTATTGGCCTTAACAGTTCTGCATGTTTTTGTGTCTTCAAAATCTATTTGTCTTGTGAGTCATTCATTTGGTCACTCATTGTCTAATCTTTTTATGATTTTATTGATTTGTTCATGCCAAGGATATAGAAGAAAGAAACCTTTTTAACTGTTCTTTAAAAAGCTCGAACAAGCCATGTTTAAGTTTACATGTCCTGTCTTTTCAAGAATGAGTTTCTGTTCCCATTGAAACCACTGCCAAATAAAAGCTGGTGGTTTTCTTTTGTTTGGTGTGTGGGGTTTTTTTTTTTTTTTTTTTTTTTTTTTTTTGTGATATCTTTATGGGGACTTGCATATCTTGGGAACTCCCAGGAAGGGTGTTAGACAAAACCAAGTTGATGAGTAAGAGCTTTGTACCATGAAGTGAGTCTTCAAATTTACTACATCACTAGGAACTCTTTTCTAGTCTTAATTATTTTTTGGGAAGAAGCTGTGCTCGTAGTGGATTTGTGTTGTTTCAGTCTCTGGCACACTGAGGTTGGCTTTGTTTTCCCTCCACTCAATGCTGGAAAGCATTTCACAGGGAGGCAGGGGTGCTAGTGCCCTGCGTTCACAATGTCATTGTAGGCTGACATTTTGTTTCATGGACACTGTTCTAAATGCTTTAAATTTTGAATTATTGCTTTCCCTGGAATAGGCTGCAGGATGGAGGTGTTAACTAGCAGGCTGATTCTACAGAAATAATGCAGCAGTAATGCATGGAAATTTTCATCAGAAGTGAATAATTTTTGGCCCTGATCAAAAGGAAGAGTGGGTTTAATAATCTGTGCCTAGCACTGCTCATTGAACTTTGATTTCTCCCAGGCACTCTGCATCTTCCATGTCCTCAGCAGCGTTTTCCTTAAGGAGAGGTGCAAATTAGGCCTAGAAGTGTCAGTGAAGTTCAAGCTCTAGCACTGTTGAGGGGAGCTTAGACAAAAGATGGAGTGCTGATGGAGGGAACTAAATGCAGGCACAGGAGGTGTGTGAAGTCACATGAAAAGACAAATGATATGGAGTTCTGGTGAACATAAGGGCACACGTGATTCTACTAGCCAAAATATCCAGGATCAGTACTGCCCTGCATACTGTATCAGATGCAGCACCTAACACCAGTAGTGCAATGACTATTGGTATCCAGTGCCCCTTCCCCAAGTCTTTGCTTTTAGTCGTTCAAAGGAGACTACTCTCTGTAGTAGTAGCAAGCAAGGATTTCCCTTGGTTCTTAATAGAAAGTATTGAAGAGTCTGGCTCCTAGCTTTCTGAGACATCATTTCATTTTTTCTGTTCTTACTGATATTACTCCTTCACTAGTCATGCCCCTGCAGGGGGTCGGCACTTAGACCTGAACTCAGGCTGCCAGCTGAACCCTGTATGTTGAGAGGTACCAGTGTCTCTGTGCTCCACAGACAGTTCCACTTTTCAAACATTTTTACTCTAGATCAGTAACGGCATCAAAACTATGCTTACTGCCTTGTGGCTCTGATCAGAACAGAATTACTCTGGAGAATTTTAATACTATGCAGTGCAGGCTTTATAGGCGAAATTGTCTGCTCTGTCTATATGCCCTTCTGAAGACAAATCTCAAGTGTGAGACAACAGACTGTCCTTGGTACTTTTTCAGACAGGCTTAGATTTTCAAAACTGGTTTTCATGGTTTAATCCCAGCTGGCAATAAAACATGATGCTATTTGCTTGCTGTCCTCTCCCAGTGGGATGGGGGAGAGAATCAGGGAATAAAAAAGTAAAACTCCTGAGGTGAGATACAGTTTAATAGGACAGAAAAGGAAGGGAAAACAAAAATAATAATAACAATAATAGAATATACAAAATAAGTGATGTACAATGCAATTGCTTACCACCCACTGACTGTTCTTCAGCCAACGCCTGAGTAGCAGTTGGTGTCCCCTGGCCAACCAATCCCAGTTTATATACTGGGCATAGTGCTGTATGATGTGGAATATCCCTTTGGTAGTTGAGGTCAGCTGTCCTGACCATGGTCCTTGTACACCTGCTCACTGGCAGAGCATGGGAAACTAAAAAATCCTTGACTTAGAATAAGCCCTACTTAGCAACAACTGAAACATCAATGTGTTTTCAACATTATTCTTACACTAAATCAAAACCATAGCACTGAAACAGCTACTAGGAAGAAAATTAACTATGTCTTAGCCAAAACCAGGACACGCGCCTTTAGCTTTTGACGTACATAAAGAAAAGTCAAGAAGAGTGCAGAAGTATCCTCTCACTCAAAAGTTATTCACCTCATTCCAATCTCCCCATGGACAAAGGTGAGAATTAATTCCCTTAAAATACTGCATTACTTTGATCCTGCTCTCAAATTAATAATTTTGGAGTTATCAGAGCTTAATCCTATAAATTAGATAAATTTTGCTCCAGAAGAGGAAATCCAGTTGAGTTAATGCAATTTTGGTGATTGATTGTTTTTGTCTTGATATTTCTCTTAAGTCAAGAATTCTCAAGTGCTTTATGAACAGGGAGTCTCACAGTCAATAGTACTAAATAGGACCAACTGGCTACCTGCTGCAGAGCAAAAACCCACAAGCGCCCCCTTCTTCCTTCACAGATCTAATGCTGCTCTCTTCACTCGTTATAGTAGTCCACCCGATGACAATTCCTGGCACTCTGTTGCTTGCTAAACACTAAATTGTAGTGTCTGTTAGCATCTTCCCCTTTTGGTGAACACTGAAAAACTAATCCACAGGCTGACCTACTGCTGCTAAAAAATATTTATTCTTAGCAAGAATCTGGCTCTTTGTTATGTACTGACACTGAATATTTAAATTACAACTTTCTAATCTTTCATTTACAGCATCTAGAGGATGTTGAATAAATTAAAAATAAAATACCACATATTATATTCTGCCCTGACAGGGGATCTGACAGGGAATCAGCATTTTCAGAAAAGTGCATTTGGTTTTCCAGCATATGCAGCTCCCTTCTTTGACAGGAGATCTGCTGTGTTCAATACTCCTAAGCCCATATATGTCAAAAGCTAAATACCAGTTTTGATAATCTAAACCTGTCAGAAAAAAACACCAAGGACAGTGTCCTGTCTCACACTTGAGATTTGACTGTGAGGGGCAGTCTTTAGAAGCGCATATGGACTGAGTAGACAATTTTTCTCATAAAGGCTGTACTTCATTGTTAGTCATGTACTACAAAGGACCATGAAGGATGTGAATCACTGCTCTCTAAGAGGGTTCTGTGAATAGTATTGCTAGAAAGAGGCCTTGCAGCCTCTTGGAGATTCGATTACTAACAGTATTGCCCTGATGGGAATGTGTGACTAATAGCAAAACTTAAATTCAGATGTTGTGCTTTAGAGGTAGTCTTAAATTGTAGGTTGAAGCCTATTTTTTTTTTTTTTCCGTTTCATTTTAAAATCATGCTAACAGCAATCAGTGTGGTAGAAGGTATTGGAGAAAGTGAGGTGCCCTAGGAAGTGCTGGGACAATGACCCACAGAAATGGTACAATCCATATCAGCCCAGACACCTTATAAACAACAAATTTGATTTTCCTATTGAGTCACCCATATTGAGCAAAAACCATAGAACTGCGTACAATTACCTTGTTTTAAGAGTTGAGCTTTCCTGGTACCTCTTTCGATGTTATTACCTGCTTTGCATCATATGTTTTGAGGCCAGAAGACACCATTATGATCTATCATAACCTCCCATATGACACAGGACTTAATCATTTCTGCTTGTAACTGCCCTTTGAGCTATGAAATATCTGTTAGAAGCACATCACATCAGAATGCATCACCAACTTCATCACGTTTGTCTTAAAATACCTATCTATGCCAAGAATTCACAAGTCCCTTAAAATTGAAAGGGACACTTGCCAATAACCCATGCAATATAAGTAGTAAAGCCATAAATTAAGCCCAAGTTCCTTGAATCCTGTATCCATACCTTTTTTTCAGAAACAATAGCTTCTCAACTCCATTCCCAGTGCTCAAAATAAGACTCATCCATGTCCATCTTGGATGGTGACCTTTGGATTCTCTGGTAGCATCACATTTTTCTACTTGGGCTTTCAAGAAGCTGTGCAAGCTCTGCCTAGCCTACCCCACACCACGTGCATCTTCAGCAGATGGAGGCTTTGGTGGGACCTGAAGTCCGTCCTCATGTTCTGGATAAAACATAAGGTCTCCTATAGAACATGGGAGATTGTTTGCACCTAGGCTACTGGTGACGTATGAAGGAAGTTACTTCAGCTCTAACTCCAGTCAGTCTCCTCTGAGAGAGGACCTGGTGTAGCTCTTCTGAGTGAATGGGCATGTGCCTTGATGTTGAAGTGGGACAGATGGGACCTGGCACCATTTGTGTGGCCAGGCCATACACTGAGTAGCCTTGCTTAATATTTGTAGGGCACAGAAGCTGCCTGGGCATTCCCCTGCCCTAAAGGTGTGGCCCCTACAGCTGGAAAAGCAAATAGATTGTCATCCTGAAGTAGTCCACCTGTGACGCCTTTGAAGAAAGGCTGCTAGAGTTGGGGTGTGTTCAGCCTGCAGAAGAGAACATTCCAGAGAGACCTTAAAGGAGGTCTACAAGAAAGATGAGGACAATCTTTTTAGCAGGGCCTGTTGCAATAGGACAGGGGGTAATGATTTTAAACTAAAAGAGGGTACATTTAGACTAGAGGTAAAGAAGATATTTTTTTATGGTGAGGATGTTGAAACACTGGCACAGGTTGCCCAGAGAGGTGGCAGATGCCCCATCCCTGGAAACACTGGAGGTCTGGTTGGACAGGGGTCTGAGCAGCCTGATCTGTTTGAAGATGTTCCTGCACACTGCAGGGGGGTTGGATAGGATGACCTTAGGAGATCCCTTCTAATCTGACACTTTCTCTCATTCCCCAGCCAAAGGCCTTTCCCCTCTGTGTCATGGCAGTCTTCTTTCATCCTCAGCTGTGCAGGTGCTGGCTTTTCTGTCTTTGGAGGTAGCTGACTACACAGTGCCGTGTAGCTTCTACCAATACCTGTATCACAATATTCTGGCTTCCCACTCCCCACCTCCAATATGCCTTGATCAGCAGTAATACTTTGCCCCTGTCTAGCATGTCCCATTACCAGTGCTTTCACAGGCTGAGGCTTTCTCATCCTGCTTTGCTGTCTCATTGCACCTCTGCTCTTAAAAGCCCAAGCAAATACTCCATTTAGGTGGTCTCCTTTCCCTGTGACTATCAGGTAGATGGGCAACAGGGGCAGGCACTGAAGTGCTGAAGTCCAGTGGGAGCTGGGGCATTTGAGGCAGCTGGGGCCTGCAGCTGAGAAGAGTTGTGCTGCCGGTGCTGCTGCCGGCCCTGTGCTCCATGCCCCATGCCCCATGCCCCATGCCGTGCCCGGCTGCCACGGGCCGTGAGGCCGCCTTCCTCTCTGTCCTCCGCTCCCCCAGAGCCAGGAGCTGTGGGCGGGCTGGCGGTGGCAGCAGGTCAGCAGGGCTGGAGGGTGGGTGCTGGGTCCGTGGGCTTGGCTGGGCTCCATGGGTAACAGGGTACTCGGGTGTGGTTGCCCCTGTTGGGCACAGCCCTTTCCAGCTTCCTTTTTTCCCTGGAGAATTTAAACTGTGGCATAAGTCAGGCTGATAGAAGGACATGTTGACATTCTCTAGTCAGGCTGAGAGGACATGTTGTTGATGTTCTCTATGTTAAACAGGATACAGGTTGCCTTAGCTAAAATTTTCCATTTTTTATAGTATATAATAGAAATATTTCTGTCCTTTATGTGCTTCCAGGAAGGCAGGGACAGGCTTAAGGCAAGTACTTGGGAGGGAAGGGGTTTCCAAGAGTGGCAGAACAGGGAGTGGAAGTGGGGCTTTAAAGTCTTGTATTCAGAGCTGTAGCCTGTGCTTATTTTTTTGTGACACAACTTTAAGAAACGCTTAATAATTTAGGATGTAAGATAGATGAAGTCTGGTGTTTGTTTATGTTGTCTAATGCTACTTACTTTTATTAAGCTCCAGTGCTGCACTTCTGAGACTTATTTGTAGTTGCTTGTCTTGGATGGGACTGAATCTAGTCAGAACCCTGTGCTCTCAGTTGAATTAATAAGGCTTTCCCAGTCAGCTCAAGGCTCTCTGGGTCCCTACTGCTTTCCTGTCTGAATGTCTTCATGCTGTCTGTCCTCCCATTTCTGTGCATTTTACTTAGGAGAGGCTTTTCTGTGTGTTGGTGTGGGAGGGCTGCACAGCGAGGCTGGCGCTCAGGCCAGGCATTCCTCTCCTCTCGTGATGCAGACTGGCAGCCCTGCGCTGCTGTGTCACAGTGCACTTTACGATTTACTTGAGGCACACAGCTGAGGCAATGCTTTGTAGTTTGCCCTCGGATTACAGCCGAAATGGCATGTTTCGGAGGGCCGTTTTGGAATAGGCAGCCCTATGTGAGAGCTGGGAGAAAACAATCTAAACTGCCTTTTCCTCCTTCCTTTTTACATGTTACTCATTTCATTGAGAGAGGCAGTGAACTGAGAGACTCTGTGGCACGTTATTAGCGGAGGTGATTTATGTTTTTTTCCCCTGACTCACAATGTTTCTGAAGAGATGCCTTTTCTTTCCTCCCTTGCCTGTCTCCATGTTTTTCTAAGTACCATGTGTATACGGGGGGTGAAAGAACTCTAAGGAAATTATTGTTGATATTGAGAAATGTGGTTGAACACGATTTGAACATCTGAAAATCGAACAACATGAATACAGTAAGGCAAGGAGGGAGAAGAAATGTAAAGGTGATCAAGAAAAAAAAAAAAAGGCAGTATTTAACGTAGGGAAGAGGGAAAAATAACCAAAGCTGGAGACTGAAATCTGGTGGAAAGGAAGCTTTTAAGGGAAGAGACATACAGGAATTTTGCTCTGTTCTCTGGCAGTTGCATAAACAAAAATACTTCCAACAAATGCATAATTAGCTAGAGTGCCTCACTGTCACAAATACTGAGACAAAGAAACATTGCAAAAAGATTGAGATGGTTATATGACTAATAAGAATACTTACAATTGGGATGTGAAACATGCTTTATGATTTTTAGGAACAGTCTCTCACTGGCTAGTGCTCTGGAACTTATTCTTCATGTGTCCTCTGTGTATGCTGACTTCTGTGACATGTGAAATAAGGAATTTGTAGGCTGTGAATATATTGCTAACTGTAAAAGATCAGAATTACTGAATCAGTTCAGATTTCTGAAAGTGAGAGAGAGAAAATGAAACACTAGAGTTGAAGGGGGGAAGTCACTGATTTTGTCTTCTGTGGGAGAAGTGCTCCTCCTCTTCAGTGTATAAACACAATTTGTGGCAGTGAAGCCAGCAGAAATCATTATGACACTTAGCCTGAACTCCTGTATATCACAGGCCATCAGATTTCACGTAATTGCTTTATGCTTACAGCTTATCTTGGGGAAAATAAAGAAAACTTGGTTTCAGAAAGTCTTATTGAGTTTAAAAATCCATCTTAAATGTGAACTCCAGCATGAGTCTGTTTGCTACCGAGGACAGCATTTATCCTCACCTTTTCCTGATGGTAAGGTGCTGTTCTTGATAAGTATTTTGTCATTTACTGCAAATAACGAGTAGTAGGCTTCTGATCTGGGAGGTCTTACTTGAGAGTTTAACTGGGCCCCTGCCATCAGGAAGAAAGAGTCATTTGTCTTCTGCATGTACTGTGACTAGAATGGCCTAGTGCAAAATACAGTAGTGGGTTTGGATCTGGAAGCCAATACCAAAACACCTTATATAGCTCTTGTAATGAAATGGAATAACTTCTGCTCTCTGTGTTCTTGTATTGAGACTGGTGATCGATTGCTAACTGAGTCTGTACTCCTGATATTTTTGGTTCAAGAATTTTTTTAAATGTTATTAAAGTTTTTCATTAGTAGGCATGAAGTAGTTTAAACTTGGTATCATTTGAATAAATCCTCCTCCGGAGAAAAATTTAATATATGCATGGGTAGCTCTGCAGCATTTGGGCCAACAGTGTTCCTAGGTCTCTTTCTGACTTGGAGGCTGAAGGATTTCTTTCTGGAGAAAATTAGATGAGAGGTAACGTTGCATTTGTCAATGGCTGAGTTATCTAAAGAGAATGAATCTGGGGTGTGTGGTTATAAACCCGTGAGACTTTCTTACTGCATTCAAGGAGCACGTTTGTAAGAATGATTTCTGGTTTTCTCCATTTTTCATGGCTAGGATATACAAGGGTGAGGAAGTACCATGTTAGTTGAGATGAATTATGCATAGTGTAACTGAAAAAGAAAGCTATAGGAATTAAATGTGGGTTTAAAATCCACAACAAAACCAACCAGCCAAAATGAAAATGACACAACAACAGAAAACTCGCCAAAAATTTCACTATGGTGACTAAGTTTGAAGGATTTATTTTATTATTAGAGGAAGATTTCAATATGGAGTGTGGTTGATGGAGATCTTAAGAGTTCATTTGTAGTGGAGACGAAGTAGAGGTAATTGGCAAGTACATGACTGTGTTTGGAAAGGTGCCAGTCAATGATCTCAAAATAGTTCAGTGACAATGATCAGAAAATATTCTATGTGTGTGCATGTGTAGTGTGTGAGATATTTAGGCTACAAAAGCTGAAAAAACTATATGTTACAAAAATGTGTTTTAAAGATGCAACTACTAATATGTAAGGCATCAGCTCTAATTTCTAGTTAAATTTGGACCACTGAAAATTAACTGGAGTATTGGTTAATAACTGTTGCAGTGCTACCCTTAAGGAAAGGGAAAGATGGCAGAGTGGATGATCTGTGCTGTACATGCACCACTTTATTTGATCATTTGATCAAGAGCATGAAAGGTGTAAGGGGTGTAGTGTTTTGAGCAGATGAAGGACACAGCTGTTAAAATGTACAGATGAACCGAACGTGTGATGGAGAGACACACTCGTGTGGGCAAATCAAACAGCCTGTTTTTTTAAACTTCGTTTTTTAAACAGGTGAAGTGGGCTCATTTGGGTAACTGACTTCTTAGTATAGCCTGTGGTATACTCCTACTTTTAGGAACAAAGAGCATTGCTCACCTTGGAAATACTGCTTCTGAAAAGGACCTATTTAGCTAGCTTACTGTATGCTCCCTCTAATTTTGTAGCTGAGAAGACTGGCCTGTATAAGTAGTGGAATATTCAGGCAGTGGCATTACCTTGGATGTGACATTAGAGACCACCAACAAAGTAAGGATTCAGCTTTGTCCTTTGCTTTAAAAAACTGTGTACTTCAGTGAGCTTAAGGAAGTTTTTAGGAGTGAAGGTGAAGAGGGGACTTGAAGACAGCCTACAGATACTTACTCAAGGGAGGGATCTCTGATTGCAGAACTGCTTCTTAATCTCTTGGGAGCAGAAAACACGTAATGGGGATTGGTGACTGGAAGTGGAAGCTAGGCAAATCGAGACTTAAAATAAGGAACTTGTCTTTAACAATATGGATAATTAATCACTGGAACAATTTTTCTAGTCAGGTGGTAGATTTCCCATCACCAAGTCTCTAAATTAAAACTGAATGTCTCTCTAAAAGATAAGCTCTAGTTGAAACTGAAGTTATGGTCTCAGTGTTGAAATTACTGGCTGAAGTGCTTTGGCCTGTGTTGTGCAGGAGGTCAGTGCATATGTAATAATGCTCATTCTGCCCTGAAAAATGCATTAATCTGTTCCTGGCTCATCTGGAACTGACCTTGTTCAAACTTGGTGATTTTATGTGCAAATGGATGAGTGATATTTGACTCCCTGAAGATAAAAGACCTTGGTAAATAATAAAAGCTGTGAAGGCTGCAAAAATACTGTCAGGAAATACATGGAACTAGAAATTACTGTCTCTTTGCTGGTATGGCTCTATGTGTACCCTGAAGCTATAGGAAATTGCATGTGGGGGCCTTTCTCCTGGTCTGCTCATGCCCAGCCATGCCAGGTGGTACTTCTGGGAGCTTCTGTAACAAAGGCTGTTTCAAGGGGAGGTGAGAACCTAGTGAGACACCTAGTACTTCCTGCTCTCTGTGATCTGGATACTTGTCAGATTTAATTCCAGTTTAATGATACATGTGAATACTCTTGTTAGCAAACGCTAATAAGAAGTTTGCAAACCAGAGATGGAAAGGCAGGTTGACCTAAGTCCTGGTGTTCAGTCACTTGTAACTTTCTCGTCACTTCAGTGGTGTACCTGTAAGCATCTGGAAATCAGACTTGTTCTGTCAGCGTTTGGAGTCTGCTGACAGAAGAAAAGACTATAATTCTTTCTGCTGATGGTATTAAACTATAATTTGTGATCTTTGAGCAATGGTGAATGAATAAGTCAACCCTGTGTTATGAGTGGTGTGCCCTTCTGGTTTTTAAGCACTGCTCATGTCTTGCAAGAAGAAAATCTAGTTGTCAGGAGGTGCTTTCAGTCCGGCTGCACTGGCCTGTAAAGTTCAGGATCACTCTAGCAAGGCAGAGGAGTTTAAAGGCCCTGGCACAGAACTCAGCATCTCCACCCAGCTTCAGTCACTGCTATCTGTGACTGTTTCAGAATTCACCCTCAGTATATTAGGTATAGAAAATTACAGTTGATTTTAGGTAGTGCCTTTCTGTATTCTGTAGTTTCAATAAATAATACTGGAAAAAACACAAGGGGTTGATTTTTTTTTTTTTTAAAGTAGGTTTATAATATATGCAATCATTATACTTCTCTGTATATTACACCCAAAACAAGCCTTCCACCCAGCTGAGAAACAAGTTAGTTTATATCCTCAAATTAAAAAGTAGTCTCTACTGTACCAAAAAATGGATCAGCTGCACTGCAACCGCCGTTTTCCACGTTGCAGAGAAAAGCCCATGTAATTGGCCTGGCTATGTACTGCTATTGTGCCTCTGGAAGTCCCGACTTCATTTTGGAGCTAAGGCCCAAGTGCGTCTGTGGCCTCTCCTCTCTACTCCACAACCCTTTGCAGAACTGGCGCTTCTCATTTCAGTATGGAAGGCTCCTATGCCCAAAACTTACTGACCAATGTTGCTGTCACTCTTGCATTGTGCCATGGTTTATTGGAGTGCTCTTATGCCTACCTGAGGTCAAAAGGCACAGTACAGAGCTAAACTAATTTTAGTTTTCTTTAAATGAGTATCCTTAAAATGACAGGGTGTTTGCTGAAGGTACAGGATTGACAGGCTTTGATCCTGGGATTGTGCTTCCTCTTACAGCAGTTTGGATGTGTGCAGGGGGCATAGGAGTCTTCCAGGCTGCTCTACTAGTTTCTTTCTTGAACTGCATGAGCTGTTTGCTGAAGGGTGAGACTTTCACTGTGTTTCTGTCTTGCCTCCCTTCTCAGGCAATGTAGAACGAATCCATGATATCAAAGCACCTACTGCCAGACTTAGTGGAGAGAAGCAAAAGTTAAAATAGTTTTTCCTTGGGACATTTGGCTAAAAGTGATGCATATTGGATTTTAGTTTTAGAGCAGAACTTGCTGAAAATAGAGGTCAGATTGATGGATGTTTTTGTTGCATGGAAATTTTGTGGCTTCAACTGTTAGGCCTACCTTATCCCTGCTTTCAAATGTTATCAAGACTTTACTAGCTTTATTTTTCTTCTGAAGTTTTGGGTTTTTTTGACATTTACAGTTTGGGTGTTTGTTGGTTGGTTGGTTGTTTTTTTTTTCTGCCTGAGAATTTTTAATATAGTGAGAACAGAAGCTTCCTTTAGCTGAGTTTATCTAAACCAAATGGGACTTGTCTCCTGACAGCAGCCTAATAATTAGTAATCGAACAATTCTTTGTAGTGGCAGCATCCTGTTGCTTTGCAATTAACACACCTCTCTCATTTGAGGTACCTCTCATCTGAGAGAGAATCTAAATCAACTACTTTTCAATACAAGTGGTCTTCAGATCTTCCCAGTTTTCCCAGTGTTCTCTGAGATTGGCATTGTCTCTTCCAAGCTTCTGTCTGATCAGCCAGTTTTTTCCTATTGATAGCAGAAACTTCCCCAAAAATTTGGATGTGACTTCTCTGGGTTGCAATGTTATATAGTGGGGATGCAGATACATGGTGGTAAACACCCCACAAATAGCACTTGTTGCTCTGTGAACCTGTTCCCTAGATGCATAAATACAGTCCTTGTTTCTTTGGAGAACTTAAGTTTCTGGTAGCGGTTTGCTCTTTCTGAAGAGTAGAATCATATTCCTGGATTCTTGGAATTGCAGACTTATAAGTGAGAACTACACACATATCTGATGGTTGGGACAAAAAATCAGAAAACAAGCTGCTGAGTTCTGTTTAGCTTGGGCAGTAATTTATAATTTACATGCACCTTAAGAATTTTCATCTTCCTTTTCCACAAAATGGAGTCAGTTATATTTTCCTTGGTGTTTATTTGAACTTTTCTAAAAGAAGGATCTATAGAATTACATATGTTGTTGATACATTTTGAATCTTGGTAAATAAGAGAGGAAATTAACTGAAACCAATCTTTGCTTTTAAGCATATTTATCATTTTGAAGCTCAGAGGCATTCTATTGATGTGAGATTTCATGGCAGGCAGAGGGGACAGTTTTTCTTAAAAGCATTTTGGTTTTCCCTTTCACAGTCCTCTGAAGTGTTTCCCGAATACATGACTGATGTACTCTGTAATGAGTACTGCTGTACGTCTGTGGGTTGGTTCCCTTCACAACCATGTAACTTCTTATTGAAAAGGCAGGTGGTGCAAAGGATTGTTCTGTCCCTGGGGAGACACCAGGGATGCTTCCCTCCTGGACACTTGGATTGCTGCCTACTGGTGTGAGATGCATAACACCAACATGGGCTTCTTAGCAGCATAGAAGAGTATCGTGCATTGATCTCGCTGAGAAAGAGTCCAAGGGGTTCTGCAGTTTTAGGGGTTCAGGTGGGTTGTGCATGTCATACAGAAAGGAAGGGGTACTGCTTTGTTGGCCAGTGTCTGGTCAGTGTAAAATACAGTTACTTTACTGAGGAAAAATTTGTAACACCAAAGTATAAAAAGTCTTGAGATTATTATCTTCATGATAATTTGGATCACTTTGGAGGGAAAAGCATGAAATTAGAGGTTCACGCTTCAATCGGTTAATTTTCAGTCTAAGCAGAGCACGTCTTGGCTTTTGTGTGTGTGTGTATTCAGGCATAACCAGTGGTGGATGAACAGGCTGTTCATGTCTGCTATAGTTTTACTTCTGGTCTTGTTGATTTTTCTGATGGCAATGCTGTTTCGTCTGTATCATGAAATTCTAGGAAAAGTTTGAAATTATGGCTAAGTATATGTAGCCTAGAAATTTTGAGTTGGGATTTCCTGAACTTTTGTGATGCTTTTGTATGAGAGCATCGTAGATGCTGTTGGTCAAGTTTTTCTGTTGTGGTCTGGGGCCCACCAGGTCCCTGTTTAACAACACAAGACAGCAGCATGATTGATCCACTTCCTCTTCTGGACTTTGTAAAATTAAACTGCTTTTTTATTAGACAGCAGTCAGCTTTGGCAACTTGTTTTTCCACAGTAGTGTGCTGTAATTGAAGAGACCCTGGATAGCGCCGCTTCTTGTACTCTTGCCCATTTCTTTTATGTCACTGTCACAGTGTAAGATTGTGATGTTGGATATATGGGAGATTTGCTGGTGGGTAAAGATGCTGCCAGCGAAATATCTGCCTTGCTACCCGAAGTGTTATTGGAAAGCTTCAAGAAAACCTAAAGGTTTGGGTTTTGTTTTTTTTTCTTTGAGATGCTTGAGGGAACGGTAGTAGTTCTACTGTGTTGTTACATTTTTATATAGTTCTAGTTCATAGAATTACTGCTAGCAGAGCACGTAAATGTGAACTGCAGCTTCTCAATTTTACTTTACTCTGCCTGTCACTTGCTGCGAGGGAGTCTGGACAAATAATTTGATTTAAAAATGGTAAAAGTTGATCTCTGATTTTTGAATGTCACCATTCTAAGTCTTGCATGCTAATCATTGAGAGTTGCTAAGGGCCTGGACTTCAGTCCAGTAACAGGGTGCTTGACACTACTGAAAATCAGGAAGATCTCAGACAAACCCCTTAAAACCAAGTAATGAAAAACTTGACAAAGCATCAGAAAGTTTACCCAATAATCCATCTTAATCTTATTTTTCCTGACTTGCAGAGCAATGACTGTTTGGAGGACTTGATGTATCTCTGTCTAGTATTCTTAAACAGAAGGTATGATGCATATGCAAATTAATTCTGGGTTAAAATAAACAGAGCTTCTATACTGTAAATACCCATCTGATATTTAATCCCCATCTGTGTGGGGATTAGTTTATTTTACTTGTGTAACAGCTCTCATGAGAAGTTAAGATTGAGGCAGATGTAACTTTGTTTTGAATTTTAGGATTCACCTGCTCCAGTGCCGAGTAGACAAACCTGATTTTGACTTCAATATGAGGGTGACAGACCACTGGAATAGGTTGCCCAGACAGGTGGTGGAGGCCCCATCCCTGGGGACATTCAAGATCAGGCTAGAGGAAGCTCTGAGTAGCTTGATCTAGTTGGAGATGTCCCTGCTTATGGTGGGGGGAGGTGGACTAGATGACCTTTGGAGGTCCCTTCCAGCCCAGACATTCTATGATTCTAAATGATATCACATTAGAAGAGGTCTGAAGTATATATTAGATTGAATAATAAGTGGGAAACATGAGCTGTCCCTACTCTATGGAGTTAAAAGTACCTTAAAAGTGTCTTTAGGAGGTAGGTCATAAGGATATCTTGAACACAAACATTTTTTTAATCTAGGGAAACCCATGCACATTGTTAGGATTGTCCTGCATAGGAAAATGTGCTATTCTCATTTGTTTGGGGGAAATATATAGTTTAAGTAAACACCAAATATTTCCGCATTTCCAATTAACTTATGTTCTTATTAACTTATGTGCTGAATTGATCAAAGGACAGTATAACAGCTAAGCTGAAGTGCATCTTAAGGTGGGTGTTTAAGCAGGTTGATTCTGTGTGTCCCCCCCACCTCGCTTTTAATCCTTCATTATACTCCAGTGGCCTTTTGTGATTTCTTGGAGTCGTTTCTGCGTGTGACATAGGACCAGAACCTGCAAAGGTTTTTAGACGCTCGTGGCCTGCTTCCCTTCTTTCTGCAGACCAGGTTCTGTGCTTGGGGAGAAAAAAAAATTAGTGTCCCATTAGTGCAGTTTTGACATCACTTGGGTTTCCTTTGAAACTGTTTTACAAATGTACAGAGAACATGTTGTCATATCATTGGCTGTTGAAATACTCTCTGATATACCAAAGTTATCTCAGCTTGTATGCCATCCCAATTAATTGCTAAAACAGGGGATCAGAATGAACGCCTAATCACTAAAAGGCAATGAGATGCCAACAGCTCAAGTTAAGCTATGTAGAGCAATAAAATACCCAATTGTCTTAATCTTTAAAAGTACCTGTGAGACACCTTTTATCTGTCAACAGACATGGCTCTAGAAATAGGAAAAGCCACTGTGTCTTTCACACTTGTCCGGAGTGTTGATAAAGGTCATGCCAAATTGCCATGTGTTGGGGTGGGAGGAGTTTCCTATTACACTCTAGAGCATTAGGAGTTTCCCCACTGCCACTTAATTATTCTACTTTGAATCAAAAAAAAGGCTTTCAAATGGAGAGTCAAAAAGAAATCTTTGGAGTATTGTTTGTTTGAAGGTGTAGATGTATGGAAGAAGCGATAGCTTTGGTACCTTCTTTCTTTGTGTATGGAGGATGCTGTGCCCATCTTCCATGATTAATTTAAGGCACACTATTGATTACAATCCTTTGACTTGTCTTACTACTTAACCTGATGAGTTTTTTTAATCTAGTTGTACATTATTTATCTGTGAGATGGGTGTTTTTTTCCTTCCTGAAGTTCTTTATCACACATTGTTTTTAACTGTATTTGAGAGACTGTGATCAAACTAAACTGGATTTTTCTCCACAGACTGTTACAATTTACCCATAGATCTGTATGAAACTACATATGTTTGACTGCAGAGCTGCTTTCCTCTTCCCACACCACAACAGATGTACAAGGTCCCTGTATGTGGCAGATTCCTAGCACTCCAAGATTTATTAGTAAAAGCTGTCTTCAGTTAGGAGTTTGAGTCTTCCTAGCAGCAGTCCCCTCTAAGATAATACTTTCAGCATGTTGTTATTTGTGTCTTCCCTTATGTTTTTGCAAATGCTAATATATACTCAAAGGAAGAGAGTTTTCTGTGATTCAGATTCACTGATGTGGTTTTTTTTTATTCAAATTTATGTTGTGGTGGGTTTTTTTGCTGTTTTATCTTTTTTTTTTTTTTTCCCCCACTGCTCTGGTCCATCAAAAATCTGCAGGTGAAAGATTTTACTTATTTAAGAAGAAAGACAAAAAAGTGACTATGCATATTTTCCCTAGTAGTTTTTTTTCCTCTTCATCTGTAATCACATAAGCATTTGTTATCTGTTTGTCTCTCGTCTCCACTCAGATCTGAACCCATTTAACCAAAAGGAACTTGGGAAGTTTTAATTGTTTCAGTGAGTGCCTGAGGTTTAAATTATGTATTTGAAGCTTTAAAACTTTGAAGTTGTCATTTTCTTTCCATCTACAGGTTAAAAGGATCCAGCAGGGATTTTCATGCTATTGCTTTAGGATTTTAAAAGCTCTGTTTACTTTTCACATGCTTGCATTTACAGCACACGGCTGTGTAGTGGAGAAATGCATACAAGTAATTACGTCAATTACCATCAGCTCTATACAATTCTTCTGTGATGCTATGTGATTTAAATGTCATTATGTGTCTGGAAAAGGATGGGAGATTGTTGTTGTTAGCTCCTGTTTGCTGCTTACAGCTGTTTTTATGACTGGTTTTGCTCATAAACAGGTGTTTAGAACATTCCTTTGGCTAAGTGATACAGCTTGTGCTGCTCTGAACTAATTTGTCGTACATGTCTGGGTAGCTTGGATTTCTTTAATTTTCACTTCTTTAAAGAAAAGAAAAATAAATAAAAGCAGGAAGACTCCCAGCAGCTGAAGTTGTTTTGGTAAGTCATGCTTGGAGAACCTACAAGCTTACGATGAGACAGAATGTGACCTTCGAGAGAAAGATGGTTTGCTGTGGATATGTGGGCATGGCCTCCCAGTAAAATCTCAAGTTACTCTGGTTCCTGTTCATGGCTGTTGAATGAGATTTCTGGTACTTTCTTTGCCTTGGTTAGAAGTCCTATGCCTGGTACCTTTTATTTCTGAAGCTGATCTGTGGTAGATGGCAGAGGAATGGACATATGCACCAAAAGTAGGTATGTGTTCGGTAATATTCCATGGTGAAAACTTAAGTAACTCCATGTAAAAAGCTTTTGGAAAACATCAGCAGGTGATGCTTCTGAAAAAGGTAAGCTGATTTCTTACCCTGCTCCTGTTCTTGTTACTAACATCTGAAAGCAAGGAGAGTGCATCCAGTATAATTCGCCTGTGGACTTAACAGTACTTATAGGTGAATGGAAACCTCAAAAGAACTTGTCAGGTCCTCTAAAGCTTTTAAGGCATTTTCCGTATGTATTTCATCCGAAAAGTACTCACCTCTGCTTCAGCGATGCCTTGCTAGTTAATCAGAGACTGAAAAAGCAGAATGCTTTCAACCTAATTGGTCACTGCCATTTCATATGTCTGATCCAGAAGGCTTAATTTCTGCTTAAAACAACAAAATGAAACAAAACAACCAACTACAAAAAAAAACCCAGCCAAAATCCAAACAAACAAAATCCAACATGACAAAACCTGTGAAGATGTAAATATAAAACAAAAACTGGAAGTCATTGGTTTGTATCATGGGATGGTGCATTGCTGAGGTCTGGGGTGTTCTAACAGTAGCTCAATCATTAGAAAATCAGGGCTTTCTTTAAGAATCATCTTGTTATTATTAACAACATAAGGAAAATTATATTTACAGATCAACTGGGCAACAAAGTAGCTGTTAAACCACAGAGTATAGAAAACAACCTGTTCTTTCAGACTCAGAGTACCTTTAAAATGGCTTTTGAAAACAGTGTTTTTGTTTAGTTTTTAAAAGGCATCAATTTGAAGGTGTTATCTTTAACTGTGTCTCGGAGGAAGAAATGTACTGGTAGGAGCATGTGCTTTGTTGGAGAGTCATCTGTTATACCTCATTTCCACTGAAGTGCATGAAAACACATATGGCTTGGTCATCTTTTTTTTTTTTTTTATCCAACAAATTATGATAACTAAATATAAATGTCAAAATCACAAAATATTGGGAGATGGAAAGTACATCATCAGATCATCTAGTTGAATCTCGCTGCTCAGGCAGGATCAGCTGGAGCAGGTTGCCCAAGGGCATGTCCATTTGGGTTCAGATTGTCTCCAAAGATGGATACTCTACGATGTCTTTGGGCAATTTGTTCCTGTGTTTGAACATCCTCACAGAAAAAAAAATGGAAGTGGTAGATTATTTTCTTTCTTGGTGCCTTTTATTTTTTTCTTTCCAAGTGGTATTTCAGCTTGCACCCATTGCCTCTTGTCTCTTAGCTTTGCACTGCTTGCTCTCCTTTACTCTCTCCCATCAGATATTTATACACACTAATAACATTACCCCCCTCTCTGAGCCCTTTCCAGGCTGAACAGTCCCAGTTCATCAGCCTCTCCTCACATGAAAGATGCTCCAATCTCTTAATTGTCTTCATTGCCTTGTGCTGAGCTCATTCCTCATCTCTGTATTTTCTCTGTACTGGGGAGCCCAGCACTGGACCCATCATTTCAGGTGTGGCTTCCCCAGTGCTGAGCAGAACAGAAGGATCACCTCCCTAGACCTGCTGGCAGCATTCTCCCCTACGCAGCCCAGCACGCTTTCTGTGTCACAGAAGCATGTTGCTGGCTTGTGTTCTGCCTGATGCCCACCAGGACTCCCATGTCCTTTTCAAACAAGCTGCTGGAGAGCAACTACTAATGCCTGGGGTTGTTCCTTCTCAGGAGCAGAACTGCATTTCCAGCTGTTGAACTTCATGAGGTTTTAGTCAGCCCTATTCTCCAGCCTTTCCGGGCCCCTCAGAATTGCAGCACATTGCAGTCCTGGTATACAAGTCACTCCCTGCTCTGTGTCATCTGTGATCTTGCTGAGAATGCTCTTTGCACCATTCCATGCGTTATTAGTGCAAACTTTGAACAGGATTGGCCCCAGTACTAACCCCTGGGTACATCATAGTGGCTTGCCTTCAAACTGACTTCCTGCTGCTGATCATAGGTGGCTGGACCTGGTCATCAGTCCAGTTTTATGTCCTGTGCATATATCTAACCTGTAGTTTGTCAGCTTAAAACCAATAAGGATGTTGTGAGAGATGGTGTCAAAAGCCTTACTATGCCAAGGTAGATAACATCCACTACTCTCCTTTTGCCCGCTGAGCTAGTCATCTCCCTGTGGAAAGCTGTCAGGTTGGTCAGGCATGATTTACCCTTGATTCCATGCTGACTGCTTCCAGTTGCATTCTCATCCCAAGTATGTTTGATAATGTTGAGCGGAAGGTTTTGCTCCGTCACCTTCCCAGTGGCTGAGGTGAGTCTGACTGGTCTGTACTTCCCTAGATTTTCCTTTTTTCCCCACCATGAGGACAGGGGTGACTTTTTCTGCCTTCCCATCCTTAGGAATCTCTCATAATCACTATGACCTTTCAGAGATAGTAGTGAGTGCCCTTGCAGTGGCATCAGCCATCTCCCTTAGCACTGGAGTTGTGTATGTGCTCTTTCTCTGAGTGTTCCCTACTCCAGTTTCTCTTCACTGAGGGTAAGCCTTTCTTGTGCCAAGCTTTCCACTCTGTTCATGGTGTCCTGGACCCCTGCAGACTGGACTTTCCAGTCAAGGATCAAGATGGAAGAAGCATAGCCACTCTGGTCTTTCTTCAGTGTCCTTTGTCACAAGGTTAAATGTGGAAGAACTTAATGTTTTAATGGCAAATGTATTGAATGGGAGGAATGCTGAGCATATATGTACAGTTCCTGGCATGAGACCTAGAAGGCTGAGGAGTCCTTTATATTTTGTCTTCTGTTATATCTAATGGAGAAGGAAAGAATGAATTGAGTATTCTAACTAGGAAGTAACCTCAGCCTTTTCGTGTGTGCATCTCTTGAGTCACATAGAGATGGGCTGGGATTTGTGGGTTTTGCACATGAACGTTAGTGATGGTGCTTGTGCTTCCCTTAACACTGCAGAATCTCTCCTCTGGAGTTTAGTTTGTGTAGAACTGTGGTTGATTTTTAAAATATAATATTTAATCTAATTCAACAAAAATAAGGATTAAAGGCACAACTTGGTCTTAATTCTGTTGCACGTCTAGTTTACAGGCAAAGCTTCTGTCCTTGTTACTCTGCTTTCCACAAACAGACTATCTTCTCATATTTGTAAGAGATCTTCATGTCTTTTAGCTAATGAAAAGAATTTTCCATTGCTTGTTGGTTAAGTTTATATCAAACAAGCGCCTAGGGCAAAATTTACTCTAGATGTGTAAATCATAGGGAACAGAGTAGAGTTCAAATATGTTTGCTGTTGTAATGGCTGTAATCACTAAGAGGCACTGCAACTTTACAGATTAATTCTATCCAGTTGTATTTTTCTGTCCAATATTGGTGTCATCTGAGCATGGGACTGGAGCTAGGTCTACAGAACTTAGCAGCTGCCTCTGGGCTCTGCTCGGCTGTCTAAAACATGTGGAGGCCATCTGCATAGGGCAGGGCTCAGACTGATGCCTGAATGGTGGGGACTGTCTCCTGCTCCAGTTCCATTTGTGTTGCCATTTATTTCTGACACATTTATTTGACTGACACAGTTATTTTTTATGCATTTAGTATGATGGCATTTGATGAGGAAGAATAGTGCCTCTGTTAATGGATTAAGGATGAACAGGTGGAGGTTTAAAGGGAAGTTGACAAAGAGCCTAGAAAAGAACCTGGCCCATATCTGTGTCTCAATCCACTGCCTAATCTGTATGACTTTTTATTACAATTTGAATTTTTATTTAGCAGATCAACAGTTCCTCATCGTCACACTGTGAAAGCCTCTGCCTTGCTATGGATCCTTACCAAGAAAATGATGAGAATATTTGCTTATAGGGTGGGCTCCCCACCCTTTTCTCAGAGATACACTTTAGGCTTCTCTTTACCAAAGCTGCCCCTACGTGGAATATATTTTACCTCTCAGTCAAAGTCTATATGAAACACCTGCAGAGATAGAGGGAAGGCTTAGGTCAAAGGGATATTCTCACCATGAAATAGTGTGGTGGAGAGACACAGAAATTAGTGCAGAATCTAGTCATGTGTCCTGTCAACATTGTTCAGTTATGGGGGATCCAGACATAGGATGTGACTCTTTCTAGTGTTTTTGTGCCTACGTGGTTGGTGATGCATTGAGGATCTGCATGTTACATAGCTTTGGAAAATGTAGATCTGTCTGAAAAATCTTTTCCTGTATGCCTGCATTGCTATCGTTCATGATTTTCCTAGGCCTGCTGTGTACTTTCCTTTAGGAGGAGTTTGGGTATTTAGGCAACAGTTGATTTTCTTCCAGAAACAGGAGAGGACATTCCAGCATACAGTCTTTTGTTGCCTCTTGTTTAAGTCACATTTGGGGAAAAAACAAAAGCTCCTGTGATTTATTTAAAATGACACTGTACATTGCTCTACAGTCAGTTGACTGCCATCCCTGTTTGGCTAACCAAACAGTTTGGAGAGGCTGGAGACAGCCAGCACTCCTCCTCTGGTCCTCCAGCTGGCAGCGCTCCTCCCAGCAGAGCACTGGTGAGAAAAATTGCTGCCACACAAGGGGGGGTGACTGAGCTTTGGGAGAGTAGCCCATACAGAGGGGGACAGTCCAAGAAGGCCACTGATGTTGACTTGCTTTTGAAAGGGAGAACCTTGGGAGGGATGAACAGGGTCCTCTTGTCCATACTTCGCTCTGGGAAAGAAGTACCCCAGCTACAAGTTTCCAACCTATGAAATCAGCTGGGGCCTGGGAGGATTGGCCTAGGGCTGAAAGATGCCACCTCATCCAGGACACCACCCCAGATTCTAATGACTTAGTTTAACTTGATGGTAGTGCTTCATTTACTCATCTCTCCTTTGGAGTCCAGTCTTCATGTTCTTTGTCATATTTGCTGGTCCTGTACACGTCTGGGATAACTTGCAACATATTTCAAGTGTTGCAAGACCTAAGTGCTTGGGCAGCTGTCTGCTGTGCTAAGTAAAATTGCATGGACCTGGCAAGAGCCAGCCATCATATTTTTAATGATGTTTTTAATACAATTTGATATGGTGTATGCTTGAAGCAACAATGCTGTTGTGATGCTTATATACCGTGTGGTCGTCTTGTGATTCAATAGCTACCTATGTGGCTTGAAAAGCAAACCTGGCTCTGTTCACTGGAATTTGTGAAGGATGGAAACCTTAAGCAGTATCACTCATCTCCAAGTTTCCAATTTTTTCTTCTTCAGCTGCCCTTAGTAATGACAGTCTTTACTTGCTATGTTACACTGTAGTGTTGCATTATGCTTCACTCAGGAGACGGAAGCAGTTCAGTAGTATGTGAAATTTTGTTTATTTAACCAGTGAAGTAAAAGTGTTTTGGAATTTGTTTGGGTGACTAGTAACATCTGTTCAGGATTAAGATAGTTTTCTGGGAGATGGAAATACAGCTTTTACTTAGGCTTGTGGCTTAGGTTTCAAGTAATTGAGTTTCTAGTGACCATCTCATCTAAAGGGATACTTTTCTGGAAGAGGACTGATATGCTACAGGACAAGCTGGTCAGTTAGTCATACCTGTAATCTCTGCTACTAGAGATCTTGATGTCTAGCAGTGTCTAGCTGTCAAGTGCAACCCCAAACTTAGTCTAGAAATCACCTTGTGATTTACAGAATAGATTTTTCTCCTCTAGTACCTCTGGCATAAAGTGAGGCAGAAGGCTATTGGAGAAGGGAAACAAAACAACAGGCTAAAAAGGAGTCATGTTGAAATATTACGTAATTTTAAAATTTCCTATGTCCTAAATGTGCTAATGCTGGATAGTTGCCAGAATGACTGTAAAGGGTTTTTTTTTACTGCCTCTCTTCAATTTTTATTTATTTTTCCCTCCATTTCACAGCACTGCAGGGTCTCTTATTAATGTTTTTTTTTTGAGTTGAAACACAAAGGACTAAAAAGGCTGCTTTATTCTCTGCCCTTTTTTCCCCTTGAGGATAAGGAAATAGAAGGCAACATAATCCATTGGAGGCCAGAGTAATCAAAATTGTTTTTTGGAAAAGCTTTACAGATTTCAAGTTTATACATGGGAGGAGAAAAGCCAAGAGTAAAATCCACTTCAAGTCTCCAGCTAGTTATTAGGTATAAATATGCACAGCAGTTCAGGCTTTGATGTTAAAACTCACAGGGTCTGGCATTTAAAAGCATAATATTCCTTTAATTATTTTTTTTTTAAGGCTAGTTTCTTTGCTCTAGTTAGTTGCAGAAGAACAAATTTCCATGTGCTTGGAATTCTTCCTTTGTGAGCAGAGAATTCTGGGTAATTTCAGAGCTACTCAGCACCTGTAGTTTATGTGAACCTATTTGCTTCTACAAATACTTAGTTCTCAGTTTCTGAAAATCTGAGATTATATTTCTGGCTAAAGCAAGACATTTTATATTGTGGAACTGTGTGAAGATAGGATGTGAAAAAGCTTTTCAAATTTTAAGACTCTAACTATTTTTCA
>NW_008629090.1:113571-119838 GCF_000691845.1 Merops nubicus
GACCAAAGCATTCAAGATAATGAATGATCGAGGAAATGTAGCTTGGAAAAATCAATAAAAAACATAACAAAATCTTGGTAAAAACGGAAGGATAGAAAATGCAAATTTGAAAATACTTTTCAAACAATTGATTAAGCTGTTGTTTTCATTCAGGTTGAGAATTTGGGGTTTGAAAGCATCAGTCTTCTGTATAGATGATTAGATTCTATTTCACTGTTAATAGAGGTTTGAGGGGAATATTATGCTTCATTTTTCACAGCCAACCTCTAACAACAAAAACGTTGGAAGGAGACCTGATGTTGAGAAAAGCGTGCCACTCTTGCTTGTCCTTTGGCTAATGCCCTTGCCTCTGCAAAGGCCGTGGTCAAAAATAGGGTATTGGATTAAGTGGATTAGAGCTTGTGTGCTAACTGCAAGTTCACTACATATATGATACAGGTTCTCTCCATGCTTAATGTTTAATCATAGTTTCTTATCCACTGTTCAAATACTTTACAATATGGTGTTTCATTTGATGCAACCCTTTCTCATCTTTAATACTCTGTGCTTCTAAAAACATTTACTGGGTTAAGTAAAACTTAGCTACAATAGAAAAAAATCTTCTTGACAGTGTAATCTTTTCTTGTTTGTCTTTCAGAAACAAGTGATGATAAAAGGTTGGCAACAAGTCATATTCCTAGGAGAGACTGAGAATGTAGCAATTAGATAGGGTGTGAGTGACAGACAATGGCAGAGCTGCTCTGAGTAATGAATAGTGCTAAGAAGATGCATGAGGTGCTCTTTTTCTCTTGAAGTAATAGAAGAACCCCAAACATGGAACTAAAACTGAAAGGCAGCAGATTCAACAGTAGATGATAAAATACTTTTGTCATGTTTCATAACTAAGCAGAGAAACTCATTACCGCAAGATAATATCAAGGCAAAGAGCTTAACTGCAGCTCTTTAATAGAAAATTCATCTGGATAAAAGTGCATCTAGGATTAGGTTATAATTTTCTTTTCATGCAGTAGAATATACATAGGGGAGCTGTGAAACTTGCACTCATTTAATTTTTATGCCAGCTGTTCCGTCCTAGGGACTTGGAAGATGCTTCTCACATACACAGGCTCCTCTGTGATTGCTTACAGCGACTTTCCTTTGCACCTGCATCAGGGCTGTTTTGGCTCCTCTTAGGCAAAGGGTACTGTAAGCAGGTTTACTCTATCAGGTGGTGAGTTTACTATGGTGAGATTTTTGTTTTTTTTCCACCTTTCTTCTGTCTGCTTAAAGCCAGTTCTATCTGAAATATTCCTGATCTGATTGTTGGATTTTGAAAAGGGTCACTGTTGTCTTAAACGCCATCGGTTACACATTTTGCAGTTTGAGGAAGGTTTTGCTGTGCAAGCAATGCATGGGGAGTAAAAACATCGCTGCCTTCTCACACTTTGTGTCCTTTCCATTGCTCCTTCACTGGCTATAAGACCCTTTGTCTATGTAAACTGCAAGTGAGGCCAGATGAGTATTTGGAAAGCTGTCCATTAACCACAAAATGCTGTTGCCTGCAAACCTTTCTGGCAATATCAACTTGTTAAGCAGCATCGTCTTATTTTAGAAACCTCTGTTCTCTTGGCACTTCTATTCCTTTGCAGTCCAAACCCCTTTTTCAGCTGTGCATTTTTCTCTAGCCACCCACTGTTAATGTCTTGAAGGCAGAGAAGTCCATGTTTTCCACATGTCTTACTATACTCCATCCTGGTCTTTGAGTACATAGGAGTACTTTCTGGAGCCACTTACCATTATTAATATTAAGAAAAGGTGTCTGATCTAGGCAAAGGACTGGAAACCTAGACCTTTTCCCAAGACCAGCAAGACTATAAAACTGTGGCAGATCATTTAGGTGTCAATCCCAAGGTTATAGATATAGTAAAGGTGTAGCTAGTGAAATTGATGGGAGTTTATATGTTTGTTTGGTCATCTGGCTTACTGAAGTTTAATTTTTATAGGAACTGAACATTTCATAATTCCAGCTCAAGCTTCAAATGTATTGAGTATGTACTGCAACTGTAGAATTGATCTCAAAAATGGATTCAAATTTTGATGTTTAGCCCTGAGCTTTCTCAATTTAATTTTTCTCATGTAATAAAGTATGAATTATAATTTGGGTTTACCTTGGTGGAAAAGATTAACCCTGGAAACAAGCAGTTAGGGTGTAAATTCCTTTGCATGCTAATCAGTCAGCTCTGGGGATTAGGTATGTAAACTAGGCTTGCCTTTATGCCTCCATTTCCTCTCTGGGTCTTACCAATCTGTTGTGATTTATTCTTAAAACATATGGAAACATTAAAAAAACAAACAAACAAACAAAAAAAAACCAATGAAACAAGTAACCAAACAAAATTCAGAAAATAGCTTTTCTGAATATAAATTTGGTTGATTTACATTGTTTCTCTAATTCCTGCTTTCTTACAGTCCTGTAACGTTTTGTGGCTTCGGTGGGTGATGAGCTCCACCTAGTGACACAGGGAGCTCTTGTCCATGCTTGGTTCTTCGGGGTCAGCTCTGTTCTTCAGATACCTCTAATGGGCAGTGCGATGGCACTTCACGGGAGGAAAATACACACAAGTGAAGTGGTCCTGTGAAGACATTAATCATATCATTACACTTATTTTTCTCTGCAGGTTGCTTGCACTTAAAATAACATTTTTCTTAAGAAATAAAAATTATTAATCTATATTAAGTCATAATCCAACTCCATATGCATGTTTATACCATCTATAGAAGCATGAAAACTGATGATCACTAGAAAGTTCAAAAATAATTGGAACCTTTCCCTCTAGTTTACCTTGTTGCTGTATTACTGCTTTCGAGATCTTTAACAGATTCCAAAACTGGTCTTTCATGGCAGTGAGTCAGGGGTTTACTATTGCAAGACTGTAAGCACCACAGTGTGTAAATGTCAGAGAGGTCTGGCTCTTTCATGTGTGTGCTGGTCTCGGGCAGCTCAGTGTGAGCCCGTGGCTGTACATTATTCATGATTAATAAAGCAGACTTTTAGCTCGTGAACTGAAACCTGCACTTGCACAGCAGAAATACAAGGACTGTGCTGGCTGCCGCTCACACAAAGGGGAAGCTTATTTTTTGAGAGTCACTTGGGCTGGCTTCAGTATGCTTCTTAGTAAACATATAGAGCTTCAGGCTGGCTTACAGAAAATATTTCTGAATATTGGTCATGTTGGAAACTAAGCTAGTAAGAGAATGCTGCCCCTTTTACAGGGAAGAAGCTGAGTTACCACAGTGCGGAGCCTTTAGACTCCAGCTTGGTAGCCAGAGGAAAACTCTGAAGCCTCCATTGCTGCAGGGTGCCTTTCTTTACCTCATACCCTTGAAGACCATCTGGGGAAGCCCACAGACTGCATAGAAAATGCCTTGCAGATTAGTAGTAAAGCTGTGGGGCTGTACTGCTAAGGTGTTCCCTTTGTAGCAGCTGCTGTGAAAATAGCAGGGGTAGCAAGGCTCAGTAGCTGCTGAGGAGCAAAGACCCTCCCAGCCCATGTGGATGTGTATGTCCTGGGGTTCTCAAGCCAGGTTTTGACTAGTTCATTTCAGGTTAGCTTGGGAATTGCTGGCATACCGATATGGGTAGGCATGAGGAGATATTTCTACACTAACAGAGACTTGGCATAGGCTCCAGAATGGTTCTGAGAAGCAAGGCAGGCACCTGTGTGTAGTTAGTCTATGCTGAACAGCCTTCTGCTGATGCAGATCATTACGAGTACTTGTGATAATGGTCATGTGATGATCGCAGCACAAACTGCAGTCTAAATGTAACTTTGAGAGTGAGAGGAGAAAAATTTTGATAAGCCAAGTTATACTTTCTATTCTGAGAAGTCTTCTCATGTGCAGACTCATGTAGCACAACAGTCATTTCCTAGGCAGGCTGTGTGGAGCTGACATCAGAGATTGGACAGTAGGGGAGGGTGCAGTTAAATAATTCTGTAGAGTGTATCAAGCACAACTTTTTTTTCTCTCTTTTTAAAAATTTTGTCACATTTGTGGCATAAACCAAATATTTTTATCTGTTTTCCCCCACGCATACTCATATCTGACTGTGGGGTATATTTTATGTTACCACTTGTGGGGTATTTTTTTTTTTTTTTTTTTTTTTTTGAGGTTTTGGTGTTTCATCCTTTTTTGTTTCATCATTTTGTCTTATTGGCTCTTTTTCCCCTTCTGAACTTGTCAGGTTCCTCTATTTGTAGATACTAGCAGCCATCAGTATCATATCGTGCTACTTCTCTTCATTGATGTGTTTCTAGCTGAGCTAATAGCTGGTGAAATGGAATAATTCTTGTGTAGTTATGCTGAAGTCACTGAGCATTTGCATGCTTGTACTTGATGGCCTATGGTGCAATGTATTGAAACTTTGTGGGAAGGTGGGGAGAGTTTCAGTTATGCAGCACATTTGCTTGAGATCAAAAAGTGGAGTTAGAAGTCTGTCTGAAGTTACAGGGATATGACCTCACTGGGCTTCTGTGATGGAATGCTGTAATGGAGAGATACAGCTTTTTTGGAAGGGACAGGCTGGGAAGGCAAGGAGAGGGAATTGTACTGGATGTGACAGAGCAGCTGATATGCAGGGGGCTTTGCCTGGGGACCAGTCAGGACTCAGTCAAGAGTTTATGGGTGAAGATTAGTGGGAAGACCAAGGTGGGTGGTGGTGTAGTGGCTGTTACTTACTTCCTGATCAGGAAGATACAGATGAGGTTGCCTTCAGACAACTAGAAGCAGCCTTGCATTCACAGGCCTTGGTTTTTGGGGGACTTTTAACCACTGTATCTTTTGGAAGGACAATATAGTGTGGTTCAAATTCAAGGAGTCAACAAGGAAGGGCAGAACTGGTTGTGGATGTGGAAACTGGAGGCAGACCTTGGCTGCACTGACCAAGAAATAATGACATTCATGTTCCTAAGTGGAGGGAGCAGAGAAAAAAGCAGGCTCATGACCCTAAATTTGAGGAGAGCAGACTTCAGCCACTTCAGAGATTTGCCTGGAAGAATCCCATGGGATACAGTCCAGAAGAGAAGAGGGCGGTAGGAGCGCTGGTGGATATTTAAAGATCATCTCCTTTAAGCCCAAGAAAGGTCTACCTGAACAAATAGGAGATCGAGCAGAAGCAGCAGGAGGCTTGCACAGATCAGTGAGAACATCCTAATTGATCTAAGACATGATTTGGGAAAACAGTGGTGGGAAGGAAGAAGAATACAAGAAGAGGATTCAAGAAGGAGTAAAGAAAACTGAGCTGGGCTTTTTTTTTGGCAGTGCCCAACGATAAAAAACAAACCACAAAACATTCATGTGAACACCAGATGAAAAACAAATAAACCAACTTTAAAAAAAACTTTACTGTGAAGGTATTCAAACATGGAAACAGGTTGCCCAGACAGGATATAGGGTCTCCACTTTTGGAGATATCAAAAACCTGACTGGATTTAAGCAGGGTGCATTAGGTCACCCTGCTTCAAGCACAGCAGTTGGACTAGATGAGCTCAAGAAGTCCCTTCTATCCTAAATGTTTCTGTGAAAAGGTATGATTCAAAACTGAGTACTAAGGGATAAACTAGCGCTCCTCAATGCTGTCCCTTCTCCTCCTGCAATCCATACCTGTAAGTCTGAGGGGTTATGGTTGGTAGGGGCCAGACTTATGCTGAAAATGCTGCAGACTTTTTTTTACTGTGCTGCTTCACTGGAAGGATTATTTTATCTGGCTTTTAATATTCTTTCTTTTATCATTTCCTAACTTCCTCTATTAGTACTTTCTCTTAAAAAATACATTTAGTTTTAAGAAGCTGTTTCTCTTTTATCTAAATTTACTCTTGTGTAGTTTTAAGGCCATTAACTTTCTTATGTCTCTGTTTAAGGTTTACTTAGTGCAGAGTTCCTTGCTAAAGCCATTTTTGGAATTTGGAAAGTAAAAACTGTGAGTGGTGTCCCTTAGAAATTAAAGATGTGCAAGACTTCCAGGGCCACCTACTTCCTTCCCACAGTGCACTTTCTCACAAATTAAATGAGGTTGGTTCTTGAGAAAGAGAGTGAAACAATTTTGCTAACAGGGTGATATTTCAGGATTGCAGCTTCTTTTAAGATCTGAGCTTTGGATGCCAATACACTATGGTGATAAAAGAAGAGTCCAGATTAATAAGCCACTAATATATACAAATTTGTTAAAAATGCATTAAATTGATGGATTGCGTATCTGCTACTTTTTATGTGTATGGTAAAAATGGTTCA
>NW_008629090.1:119869-131265 GCF_000691845.1 Merops nubicus
GTGGGAGAGGAAGGAAATGGGGGAGTGTAGGTATGAAACAGAGCTAATGATTCCCATTAATGAACTATGCACCTCTGCTTTTAGAGCTTTTTTAACACACTATTTAGGTTTCCCTCATACCTGAAAGAACAGTCAGATGGGGCATTTTACTCATGCAAACTGGTCTCAATTTAATATTATGTGACTTGGGCTAGTTTGTCTGATCTTTATTTATTTATTTATTTATTTATTTTGTCAAGGTGCATATTCCAGTGTCTTGTTAACTTAAGTCTGCTTTGTAGAAAATTGGTGCTTTGGAGGTAAAAACGGAGTCAGCAAGTCCTGTTGTGTGCTGGCATAATGGTAAACTGGGATTGTTGATGGAATTCAGCAATTATCAAGGTTGTCCCAAGTCTCTATAGTCTGAAGAAGACTGCGTATACAGGTTGTGGAAAAGCAGACAAAGGGAATGGACTGTAAGTACTGTCCTAGACTCCTGAAAGTCTCATTATTATATAAGAATGAATAGACAGCTTATAACAATAAATATTTGCTTTGGAAGAATGAAAAAGAAAAAAATTGCCTGTATATGTAGGTTTCCTGACCATTTAAAGAGGATTTAAAATGTAAAACATAATGGGAATAGATTCAAAATGACTGTAGAATGCAATAATTGATGCACTTCTAAGAGAAACATTTAATAATAAATGGCTAGGGCTATTTTAATTTTTTAAGGTTCACTATTTCTCAGGAATGTATGCTTTTTTTTTTTTGTGCTGTCTGCATGGGCCAATTGAAAGAAAACACTTAGGTTGGACTAAACAAAGGAAAGTGAGTGTAATTTTTTGACAAAGGAACTCAAACCCTTAAAAGGAGGCCTGTGTAGGCTTTTCAAGGGCTGAGCTAGGTAATGAGACTTCCATAGATGCATTAAGTGATGTGGGCTTATAGGAAAGAACATTTTGTATTCTATATGAAAATGTGAACAGCTTGTAGGTTTGTAAAGGAAAAAAGAAAAAAGATAATTGGCTTTTGTGTTTGTGCTGGTAGACATTGTGCTGTGATGCACTTTTTACTTGCACTGGATAGCTTGGGTCAAGTAATGGATCTATTCTCTCATTACCTATCAAAATTCTATTTTTATTCATTAGTATAGGTGCTTTTGGTTTGGACTTTGCTGTTGGTGCTGCTGCAGTGTTTTATTTGATTTGAAATATAGTGTAGAGGTTATGACTTTCTCAAAGCAATAAAACTTGTCACTGGTACTAAGAACCTCATCCAGTGTGATACTTGAAAATTTTGATGAGTATAATTTTCTTATCCATAAGCAGTGGTGTTGCTCCCATTGTCAGTGATATTCCAATTTTTGATTGAATTTACCTATTCTCTGTAGGCTGCTTTGGTAATTGTGAGGAATAACTGTGTTTGAGGAGTTTGGGGACTTTAGAAAGCCATCATGAATACTTAGACCAGAGCTTTGGTAAAATACTCCTGAAGAAAATAATTGAAGAGTGAGAGCAGAAGGTAACAGAATACTGATTAGGAGCTACTGTCTGATGTAATGAAATGTTTCTTTGTAGTGTGAGAGTGAAGGGGAGAGTGGTGGCACAGATGGTGAATTAAGGAACAATTTCCACTTGTGACTACTGAAATCAGTTGATATTGACAGTAATAAAGCTTGAGTCTCTCAACAGTGCTTGGTTTTGGTTTTTGTGTGCCATATCATTATATTACATTGTTTGGTGATATTCAGATTTTCTGTAGTCTTCTAAAGTGCGCTGTTTGTCTGGTTGTTGAGAAGCACATTGTGCAACTGCTCAGTCTAGTTTCACTGCTGAAGCTGGGGGGAGGAAGGAAAAGCAAGATGAAATCTCTGCTAGCTTTCCACAATATTCTTCGTAACTGACAAGTGAATATGGACATAATTCAGTCTAGTGAGAGGACTGCATCCAGGTTAAGTATGCATGAATGTATATGTAGAAATATACACCTATCCCTCCATGCACATGAGGCTTATATTGTATATGGCACCTTGCCCAGTGGGTGTGCATCATGTTTCTTTTCCTAGACCTCTGTTGGCAACTGAAACAATGAAACAGTAAATACACCATATGTTGACACTTTCTAGGTACTTTATTCACAGAATCCAATGCACGTTCCTGAGGCAAAAGCAGCTTCTAGAATATGTTAGAAATCCTTCTGGGAGCTTGAGGAGATAGTATAAAATGATGTAAACCTCTCTGAAGTTTCCAGGTACTGATGTTACTTACAAAACAATATTTAAAATAAATGCTTATGAATGTCTCAGCCTGGAAGTATTCTTTTTGAGTAGCAGAAGTGCTGGTGCAAAGAATCTAATCAATCTGTGGTAAGATAATGTATTTTTGAAAACAACTGTGAATGTTTGAACAACTTCAGAACTTACTGTAAGAATTTGTGATAAGTTTTATTTTATCAGTGTTAGCAGAAGGTACTAATCCATAAAAAGTTTCCGTGTAGATGTTAGGTGCCATGCCCAGAAAACTGGAGAAGTATAGTTTCTTGTCTTTGGAGTGTCTGTGAACCCACTGTGAAAGCATCCTACTCAAAAATATGAAAAAAATTCAGAATTTCTAGTTCTTTCAGAAGCTGATGTCAAAGCTGCTACTATATGTTTCTGGCAGTGCCAAGATGTCTGTTGAAGTTGCAATAAAAATACAAAAAATACCTGTAGGTTCATTCAGAATGTCAGTGAGGAAGTTGGCTGTAAATGAGAAGAAAGGTGTAGTCTGCAGTGTAACTGTTGTGATGTGACTAACCTGAGCAGTTGTTTTATTTACCAGTATATCTTTGAGTTTCACCCTCATCTAATTATCTTCAGTTGTGTCATGAGGACTATCAGTATTCCCAAGTAACTGTGGTGTTCTTTCACCTGATAGGCAGTTACGTGAAGTTTATTGATGCAGTGGTGGCAATATTATGAAAAAATAGAGTATATCCTCATCTTGAAGATCATTGTGTACTTGCACACAGACAAACAGTGAAGTCAGCTTTGGTCACAGGTTTAGATTCTATTGTGTATTTTGTAATACATGATTTTCCTGCTGCTTATATTTGCAATTTAAAATAATTAATAATCTTACCTTCTTTCAGTTGTGGTACACATGTTGAGGGTATTGCTTTGGGGTCCTAAGCAGCACTACAAGAATTTTGATAGTACTTCTTTTTAAAATTTATTTTATTGCAATTCCATGAACAGGAGAAATTAGAGACGACAATGCTGATTAACTCGGTCTATTCCAGTGTTAAAGAGACTATTTGTTGAATAGTCTTTCCAGTGTCTCAGCCTCAATGGTGAACTGAGGAGTTGCTCTGGCATCTGAGACATTTGCAAGTAAGCTGAGGAATGACTGAAAGAAAACTGGTCTTTTATCCATGGTGAAGGACTGGCTACCATTATTGGGATTTTTTCTGTTGTTCCCATAAAAGATTTTTTTAAATGTTTCCAGAGGCTCTAGAAGTCTCTAATGAAGTTGTACTTCCTCTAAATTAGAGCAGATACAGGCATTAGAATTTTTCTGACTCTAGGGACTCAAACAGTTTAAAGACATGTTTAGTTTTCGGTTGTCTGTTGTGAGATGAAATGTTGACACACAGTTGGGGAATACTTTACAGACTTGTGTAGTCTGCCACATATTTTGTGTTCTGCTAGACTTCATTTCAAGGAAAACGTTCTTTTAGCATGCAAAGGGTAGCTGTCATAGATTGGACAAACTCTCACCCACTCCCTGCCTCTTTTTTTTTTTTTCTCCAGTAGATTTCTAAGCCTCCTATGTGATACTTTTTTAACTATAAAATAAAAATGAAGACAGAATACTTGCTAATTGCTGCTAATTTCTATTACAATTCAATTTTTCCAGCCACTCTGAAGAATTTATAGCTCTTAGACTTAGGCAGTGCTACCAGTCAAAAAGCATAATAATTTTGGGTAAACCTTCTAGAGGGTCTTTGCTGTACTTATTGTTCACTGTAGTTATAATCAAAATTCTCATCTTGGCTCTAATGCTTCCACAGTGGGTTTGATATGAAAAATCTGTTTAAATTGTAACTCTGTATGGAGCCTCTTGCATGATAAAGTAAAGCACAGAGCAAAAGCAACATTGTTAAGAAAAATCTGTGTGAAATTTGCTTCTTTTTGTTGCTGTGGTAGTCTGTGTGAGCTAGAAATTGTGACTCTGCTTCAAAGCCAGTTGAGAGGCCAGACTGGGCTGGGAAGCTTCTTAGTAGGTTCTTGTCACAAACTCACTGTTTCAACCTATCTAGGAAGTGGAGTGAAGAAAATTGGATGGTGCTTCTTGCAGCAGCTCTCAAAGTTAAGCAACATAAAGCTGTAATTGCAGAAAGAAATGGGACCACACAGGACCAGAGGACTTTCATCCCTTTGGTGTCACTGCCCACTGCTCATTTCCCAGTTATGCCCAGCAGATTCCATTATGAGGTGCTAAAAATCGATCCAGCAATCCAGGTGAGCGGATTCAGTCCTGTGACTTTAATGAGGGCAGTACTGAGATCAGGGTGCCAGCAAGAGGCTGATTTTTATGCCCTCCTCATTGTTCTGGATCAGGGAGTTAATGTAGCTGTCTACATGCTCTGCTCCATTGATGTAATCCCTGTAAATTGACAATCTGTCATTACCAAGTAAACATGAAGATTGTTAGGAATAAAGACTTTATCCTTTGGGGAAGGAAGCATCTAATATTTAAAGGCCTTCCCTTCACTTATAGTTTGCCCCCAAATAGGTTGGACTTTTAACCTTCCAAGCTCTGACATTTTGGGGGTCAAGTTTGGTGGTCGTAATAGTGCCTTTAAGCTTTGCACAGATGGAATTGTGTAACTAATAGAGTATAAGGGGAAAAAACCAAGAGTTTAAGGTTTTTTAAACATTTGTGGTAACTTCTGTAGTGTGGTGCACTAAGAATATGTAGTGATACATCATATAGAGGTCTACTGGTACTTTCTTAGGCTAACCTGGTTAAGAGATTTCTGGTTTTCCTGCTGTAAGAAATTTAAAACCAAAACCCCACATGCACAGCACAAGTATAGGATTGTTAAACTTCCTTCCCCCACCTTTATTGAAGATTATATGTTATATAATGAAGTTGTTTATGTAATAACTGCTCCTGTTTAAAAAGAGAAACTGTGAGCTTGTAGAACTGCATTCCCTTTCCATCTGACTGTCTAACCTGCTGAGTGGCCTTGGTCATCCCCCTCTCCCCTTCTCCAAGGGCTTTTAGAATCATATGAATGTTTGGGTTGTAAAGGATCTGTAAAGGCCATCTAATCCAATCTCCCTGCAATAAGCAGGGAGATCTCTGACTAGGTCAGACTGCTCAGAGCCTCATCAAGCCTGACCTTGAATGTCTCCAGGGACTGGGTCTCCAACCACCTCTCTTTTCTCCTGGGACTCTCATTTCTTCACCTGTAGGACAGAGATGGTCCTTTGTCAGGGTTTGCTTTTGTTTGTAAATGCTTTGGGATTCTTGCATTCATTCTTCTTTTCTCTTGAATTTTAGAGAGATATTTTTGTTGTGCTTATTTTTTCAAAACTGTTATTAATTACAGTTGTGGCTTGAGGCTATTAAATTTCTTATGTTTAAGAGTAATAATTACATACCATGTACTGTCTGTGATGTCATCTAGGCATCTAGAAATAGCTCTTCTTCAGTACTGCCATAAAAGCTTCACTTAATTATCTTTTCATCAGTTTCTTACATTGCAGGCAATCCTTTGAACTGATCAAGTTGGGGAGTTACAGGCCCAAAGTAGCAGTTAGGATACTAAGTACATCTTCTACCCTGTCTCTTTCTGAGAGACAAGTACTGTTACTAATTCAGGCTTCTTTGCTTGTTTCTCCATTTCTTTAAGGGTATAGTGTTCTTTTCATAACCCCTTCTTTTTCTCCCACAGTAGTCAGAAGGTCCAGAAGTTGTTTCCATCCATTGTGTGGAATACGTCTTATGGAAACACAGACTAATCTGTCAAAAGCAAGAACATCCATTTCCTACCAGTACAGATTTTATTGGTTTTGGTGTTTTCTTTTTTTTGTTGTTTTGTTTTGTTTTGTTTTAGCTCAAACAAGCCTAATTCCGCACCCCCACCCACCTCAAAAGATGCAATTAGTACCAAAGGTATAGTGTAGCTAAATATTATGGAGAGAGGAGTATATATCTGATCGTGAAGCTTGGGATGTATTAGGAGTCTTTGAGGACTGGATACTTGTGCAGCGTGCAGTTGAATGTATTGCTTTTTACCAGAGAAATCTCATGATGATTCTAGGGATGAGGAGGTTGACAGATAAATGAGCTTTGCAGGATGAAGTGCTGAAGAGCTCTGAAAGACCAGATGTGAGTGTTGTATGGAGAGTTGTGTAAAGCCTAGAGACTGGTATTACTTAGGCTCTTCAACTCTATTGACTTGTGAGGCACTGCATGTAATGAAGCACATGCTGTGAAGAACTCTTGTGTCCAAATGTGTCAGTATGAAGCAGCTCCCATTGCTAAAAGATATTTTTTCACTCTTTTTTCCTTAGTTTCAAAAGCAGAAAGTATTTAAACATCAGTCTTTTTGCCAGAAGCACATGTCTGGTGGAAAGAAAAACAATCTTGTAAAAGCCTTCCTTCATCTGGCCAAACCATGTATTTTAGAAGAAAATTTTACAGATGTATGATGTTGTTCCTTCTATTTCTAAACTGTATATGCAGAGCAAAAAAGCTGCTGCTGAGGCTGTGAAGCAGACATTGATAGTTGCAGAGATTTGTGCATCTCAGTGTCATTGACTGGTGTTTTTTGGTGTAGTCATCTTTGTTTGCCACTTTAAAATATTCTTCTCCAGATTTTCTGGTGAAGATACTTCGGAGAAGGCTTCTTTTCAAAAGTTAATGGTAAAATCTGTAGATAAAATGAATACTACCTGTGGACTTAAGGATTTTTTTTTCACATTTTCTCCTCATCCCTTCCCACCCCCATCCCCATTAAATTTGCATTAGGACTAATATTTTCTAAGTCATCCTTCTAAATTACACTCATCCTCTTGAAATTATTTCCAGAATTACAAACTATATGGGTATGTATTTCACTGTTGTGTGTCACATGTAGAGTAGAATTCCCTTGCAATTATCTGTGTTATCCTCAATTAAGTCACTCATGTCTGCAGAAACAAAAGACAACTGTTAAAATGAAAAAAAGAAAGAAAAAGACTGGAAGTAGACATTCAAGTCCTTCAAATTAACTGTCAAATCAAGGTTATGGTCAAAATACCAAGGTTAAACCCCTAACTTCTGCAGGAACATTTTTATTGTAATCAAATTTTGCTTCAAGTCCTCTTGGTTGGGTGAGGGTATATATAGGTGAATATGGAAAAAAAGGCTACTTAGCATCTCAGAATGCAAGATCTTAGCTGATAACTTAATAGCCTGATTTTTTTTTTTTTAGGAACTAGACAGCACTTTTCTAATATAAACTCTATTTTGAAGGAGCATCAGCATCACATTTCAAATAATTTGCACCTTGATTTTAGGCATATTGAGAATTTAAGAAAGGTTGATGCACTTGCAGTAGCTGGACATTAATTTATCCTGTTATTATATCAGGTATGTTTGCATTTTGCTATTGCTTTTATAAGATGGAAATAATTCCTTTGAGTGACTCTACTTCAGTGCAAAGTGATTGAAAGTATATTGACCCCAACAGCAGTGCTCAGCAGGTCCAGGTGGCAGCACAGGTTTAGTATCTGACAAACTAGGAGAATGGCTGGAATCTCTTTCCACCATAAACACCAACACTGTTTTGACACTAGACTTTGTCTTCTTTTAGTGAAACTAAATATTGCAAAGTTGTGCAAGGGGAATAGTCACTGTCAGTCAGCTTCCTGGCACTCCCAAGATGTTTGCTTGACTTGGAAGCTTTGGATGCTGAACAAACTTGTAATGAATAAACCGATTGTAATTTACATTTGAAACACCATGATATTGTAACTTCTCTTCAATAATGTGACAGCAGTTAATTTAATTTCATTGTGATTGTTGTTAGATTTTTGTTAATTTTGTAGTGGTCCCACAGCATGGCTTATTACTTATTTCTGTTTTCTAAAGTGTAATCCAATTTACAATGTTATTATTTTGTGTATAACTCTTCAGTATTCTAAAGGAAGCCTCTGAATGCTTTGTCTTAATGCAGTATTTACCAGTGAAGTAAATTAAGCAGGAAAGCGTGTTGTCTGCTCTTCATAATTCATTTAATCTCTGCTGTGGTGAGTCTACTCTCTTTCTGAAGTGTCATTCAACATGGTTTCCATGTGCGAAATACTTAAAAAAAAAAAAAAAAAAAAAAGTAGTTGATCATGACAAATTAATTGCCATTTTCTTCAAGATAAATTTTATTGTATAGATCTTTATAGCTGAAGAAATCAACACCTTTCCTTGTAAAGAAACCAGCAGAATCTGCAATGGATATCAGTAACAGGTCAGGTTGGTACTTCTAGGTGAGAGACTTCCTGCTTGACTGTCTGGGGCACTGCACCACGGCGACAGGACTTACTCCAGCAGTGCATTGTCTTTACAAGAGAGTTACTGAGCCAAATTAATCCTGGATGCAACTCCACTGAAAAGACTCAGAGCTTGATTCCAATGCCTATGCAGTATTTCCACTTAGGCTGCTGTGAAGAGACGTGCTGCGTGTCAGGAGAGTTCAGTATAATGACTTGTGTTCTGCGTGTGGAGTGCAGAAGGAGGATTCACAACTGGCTGCTTTGCGGCAAAAGTTATGCATGTTTATTTGCTTTAGAAAAACCAGGACACCCCAGTAGTTTCCTGTATTTTTAGAAACAATTCCAAAATTTTATTAGATTCCACTTATAGTAGTATGATTTTGCAGTATGGTTCTTGTCAGTTGAAGGGTCTTTTTGATCTGTCACTTTTGTGAAAGGAAGGGTGTAAGGAAGTTGCCTTCCAAGCAAAAACTGCACTTGATGTACTTCTGATGATTTTTAAGTGTGCGCCTAGCAATACAAGTAAGCCCATGTACAAGTTGCACATATACATATATCCCTGCATGAGATGTTAAATTCAGCAGTTAATATAGGATTATAACCGCAAGTTAGTCTTCTCAATATGCCACTTCCTTCATTCCTCACTCCAATAAAATATACACATATTCATGGTAGGGCACATTTCTGTTTGTTTGTTCTTTGGCTGCTCTTGTCCACATGACAAGGTTAGAGAGACTTGGCTACAGGTATCCATGCTATGTGTGTCAGGAGACTAGTGTTTGAATCTGAGAGCTGACTGAACACTCAGCTATGCTTTGTGGAGCTGCCTATAAATGGCCAGGATGATTTTTTGCCATCCTTTTCTTTGTTCTTCTTCTCTCTGAAAAGTTATTTTCATTTTCTTCTGGAGAAGAGCAGGAAGTTACTTGCAAGTGCTATTTTCAGTATGAAGGCCTGCAGATTGTTTTTCTTCCTCAAAGTTTCTAAAGCTTTGTGCTTTAGAAAAGCAATTTCCTAACTCTGTCTTTTTTCCTCTTCAAATATCACATTCAGATTATGTGTCTAGCAAAGCATTTATTTTTAGTTATTCCTTTGGCTTCTTTATTCCCAAGGGTCTTTTCAGATGATGTACTCTTTCTTTCCTGTCACCTATTTTATATCTCTGACTTTCTACCTCAAAGCCTCTCCTTGTTGTTTTCTACAGTGATTGTTCTTGCTGTGGGCATGCTCTCCTCTGTTCTACTTTAATATGTCGTTCTACACCACTTTCTTTTCCAGTATATCTTCTTGTCTTTTACCTGCCTGTTTATCTGCCCCTGCTAAATTCTTCCACTTGTCTTGTTTTCCAGCTTCTCATCAGTCTTCCAGATTATCTGTACTTTTAAAAATTATTTCAGCTTATGAGTCTTTGGTACTGGGGGGTGGGCTAAGCAGGCTATGCAGTACAGGCAGAACTAGGAGTGCTAGTTCTTCCAAGAGACAAGGTAAGAGAACTGTGAATAGTTTAACTTGGAAGGGATATCTTGAGCCATTCAATCTAGGATGTTATGCAAAGTAGGCTTGATTTAGGTCAGTTTACAGGGCCTTGTGAAGTTTTGAATATTACTAAAAGTCTCACTGACTTGAGATTTCCACCCTTATGTGGAATCATATGTCATCCTATGTCAAATAAGCCTATTTAACACCTTAAAGGCCTACAGGAAAGTTTTCTGTTTTGTCAGCGTCACTGTTGGATGCTGTGCTGTTAGAGATCAAGTGCTACATGCAGGAAGCTTTGCAAGAAGTGGTAGAGCCTTGTGAGCAAAATCGTGTAGGTGCCTACATGAGGGTGGGGGAAGGCCTGTTCAAAAGGGTTTGTAATGACAGGACAATGAGTAATGGTTTTAAACTAGGAAAGGATAGATTTAGACTGGATATTAGAAAAAAGTTCTTTAATAAAGGTTGATAGATCACTAGAATGTGCTGCCCAGGAAGGTGGTGGAGACCCCACCCCTGGAATCATTCAGTGTCAGACTTGATGGGACTCTGAGTGACCTCACCTAGGTAGTGAAGTCCCTGCTTGTGTGGGGAGGTTGGACCAGATGACCTCTAGTGGTCCCTTCCAGCCTAAAATATTCTATGATTCTTTACAGCATTATGATTGTGTGGCATTGGACATAATCACCTAAGAGAACATGCCTTGCAGCTCCAGTAAAATTCATGCAATTTTTTATTCATGAAGAACTCATTACACTTATACAATATTTGATTTCTATATTTCTTTTATATTTGAATATTTATTACATTTTATACTTCTTGTACCTTGTTTATTGTGAATGTCAAATATGAATTATTGTGAATTCTTTTGAGAGAAGACAGTTTTAGTAATTTCCTCTTTGTGACTCTTCCTCTGTATAGGCACTCATGGAATGACTGCTTGTCTAAATTGTAAGCTTTTTTTTTTTTTTTATCAGTGACTTTGTTAAATCACTAAATAATACATTGATAAATACATTTAGTTAATGTGAACTATGGACAATAATGCCTACTCATATGCTTCAGTTCTGCCAGACTTACTTGCTATACTTTTGTGGTGGTTTAGATGGGGGGGGGAGCCGGGCACCACGTGGCTGCTCGCTCACCCCCCAACCCCCACATGGGAGGGAGAAAAAGGGAGAAAAATACAAACCCCGTGGGCTGAGATAAGGAGAACTTAATACAACAGCGCAGAAGGAACAGCAAACAGCAGCACTAACAACAGATATGACAACACCTAACAAAGGGTACAAGGACAGAGCTCAGCACCCGCGGCTGCACCCCCCGGCCCCAGAACCCCCCCGAACCTGCCCCGGCCCAGCCCGGCCCTGCTGCCCAGACACGGGGTCAGCCTGCCAGCGAGTGACTCCCCGCCGGG
>NW_008629090.1:131285-138083 GCF_000691845.1 Merops nubicus
GGCTGGGCCGGGTGCTGCCCGCCTGCAGCTCCCACCTGCTGCCAGGGGAAATCCAGCCCTATCCCAGCCGAACCAGGGCAACTTGAATGAAGGTCTTAAAATAAAACTCATTTTATGTAAAGCATCACAATCACATCAGTTTAGTATACAGATCTTGACTATACTCTAGGTTTTATCTAAACCTTGACTTTGTGTTGGTATAGTGGGCAGAAGAGGCTTTCATTTCTGTGTCCTGACAAAATTAGGTGCTTGAGTTTTATCAAGTTGGGCAGGATGGTTGGAAAAAAGTCACCTTCTGAATGGGTAGAGTTGGCTATTCCAAATTTTCTTAAGCTTGCAACTTCTCAGTTCCTTCTGGCTATCCATGTAGTGAGAAAAATAAATCACCAATGTTTGGTCAAAAGGTTGAAGCCTTTCTATATGCTCTGGGCCACTTCAGCTGTAACTCACACCAGTGGCACTTCTAGGTTGCAGAAGTGCAGCATGAACGTCATAATGATACCTATCTCACATTTACTTTCAAAGTGTGTATGAGTGTATAATCCTAAAACTTCTGCAGGTGTTAGATCCTGGCTCTTTATGATGTTATCTCTTTAGGACGTTGTGGCATCTGATGATGGCAGAGGTGTCTGAGATTATTTCGTGTTTGTTTTCCTTGCTACACCATCACTTTCTGAGCTCTTTTGACTAGTAGGTCTGTCTTGCTTGCCTTACTCTGCATGCTAGCTTTCTCCTTGTGGAGATGAAAGGTATTGGGTAGGATAGCAGAAGGCTTTTCATTTTCTAGCCAATTGGGAAGTTCAAATACAAGTTTATATTGTACATAGAGGATTTTTTTTCCTCATGGTCTTTACATTGTTTATGTATAGAAGATATTGGGTCTGTGTTCACTGTTGAGACACTACTATTTTCTTTTTTGTTGGGCTGAGATTCCATTCAGGAATCTCAGGCTCTGATGCAAGTCAAGCTGGCTGACTTAGAACTAGTTAATTTATGAAGAAGGCTTAATGAGAAGAACTGGAAACTAGGGAGCATCAGGTATGTTGAGTTACAATTGCCGCTAGTTCACTTGTGTTGGTTTTAGAGTAGGCTGTTCTTGTGATTACTTGTATACAAACTTCCTCCTGTGTGTTGCTAGGGTGCCTAGCTAATTTACTGCTTTCTGAAAAGATTTGCATTTGTTGATCACAATGATACTATAGTTGGGCTTAATTTAGTTCCAGCAATATGTAAGCTGAGTATCAACTGACTCTTCCAGATGTATGTGGTCTCCCCAGAGTTGTATGTATGTACTGAGCTTATGTTAGCACCATTGCAAGTAGTTGCTTTCCTGATCATGCTTTCTTATCATGATAAAACTTGTGATTCCCCCTGAATCTTGCAGGGAAAGAGTCAGAGACATAACTCATAGAAATAAAAGCAACACAGAGGCAATGGGAGAAGCCATTCTGGAAACACAGGCTGCTCCCTGGTTTACCCAATGCCAGTTGGGGATTAGAAGAGAAGCGGAGAAAACTGATTCAGGTCAATCAACTCTCAAGATGTACTGGAAGTTCCCAACATATTTATAAATTATTTATTTGCCATGATAGTTTTAATGACTTCTAAACATACCTTGTCATTACCAGCTATCTTCTGTGGGGAAGAGTAACACTGATGGCACTAGATGAATAAACCACACATACTCAGTGCTAAACAGCTGCTTACTTTTGCTAAACACCCATTACAGAGAGACACAATATTTTGCAAAAAGTCTCTAAATATTTTTGTAGGAAAATGTAAACTGGGAAAAATTATTAACTTATTATATCCAGAGAAGTATACGTGTGGGGACTTCAGACCTCTCCACTTCTCTGTTCTGTAATGAAATTCTGTAAGAAAACGAGAAATTCCTCTGATTTAATCTAAGGCTATTTAAGTATAAAGCTCTCTGAGGTCATTTGTCCTTATATCTGTTAGTTATCTGTAGTGACAGGATGGCGTATGGTGTCAGCTGGAGCTAACTCTGCATTTGTTGACTTTTGCAAGTTTGAATACATTAGGGATGTTGCCAAGGGCTCATGCAGTCTATCTGCAATGTTGAGTGTTTTCCCTCTGTGCCTTAAGAAATCCTTTTCTTTTTTTCCCCCCCTCTTATTTGATGCACTGAATTTTTTCAAGGGGATAGGTGATTGGAGAAAGTGGAGAGAATATTCTAAAAGAATGTGAAATTACAAGCTAATTGATAGTTTCTGAAAATTAAGTTGAAATATATGATTTATCATGAATAATGTCCTTCCATCGGTATACCTAGATGATAGGATGCCATTTAAGCTGTTCAAATGGCTATTGTCCAGCTGATTAATATTCTGTGCAGGGTTGGCTCAGTGTCATTCAACATGAAAAGAAGTATCAGTGAATGGAAAGATTCTTAACCTTATAATATTTCCAGGGTATTATTTTGTCCTACTTTTGTCTGCATTTCTTTCCAATAAATTCTTGAGCTGTTTTTGCATCTTAGGGGTCCCTGTGATTGAGCTTCACAGATACCTAAAACTTGCATAGATTGTTCCCAAATATTTCCATTGTTTTAAAGGTTTATAATGGAATTAAGGCCTCTCTGAGCCTTAATGTCAGTCCTTTGCTGAGATGCTTTACCACTTGGGTCTCATATTTATGAATGAGAGAGACCTCGTGGTGGGACTGCTCACTGTGTTCTGACCAGTTGTGGTTCCGTAACACGTTTGGTGTGAGGCCCGTATGGACATAAGTTATGCTGCAAATGGAGGAGGAGAAAGAGGGAGTGATAGAGAAACTTCAGGATTGGTGCATTGAGAAAGTTAACTTTCATTTGCTGTGCCTCTCCCCACTGTGCTTTCCCATGTACATACCTCCTTTGCTTTAGAGTGGTGGCTAGCAGAAACTTTTTTTATTAATGAAAGCCAGACTGAACCCAGCCTTTGCCACAATTTCACACCAAATGCCAGTGACAGCAGGTGCTAGATCTATTTGGAAAGCTAGTTTTAGCTGTAGGTTTTGTCCTCCTGAAGCTACATGTTAACTGAATGTGTAAGGTACAGACATAGCAGGGGCTCTGACTGAAAGCCAGAGGAGCGATTGTGTAGCATTAGTGTTAATTTTGCAACCAGAAAAAAAATCATCTTTCCCTGAGTGTATGCAAGTTCTGGATATAACAAAATAAATGCCACATATAGTAGCTATGATCACATGCACAAATCATGTTCTGTTAATAAAGAAGCTGGCACTGTCAGGAAAGAAGTTGAAAACTGGTGCAAATAGAGCCTTGGTAGGGAAGTTTAGGCATTTCCCTGCACAGTCTTGCAATTTGACTTTATAAGTAGTTCCCAGGCATAAGAAATGTGTCTTCATGCTTTCTTTTTCAGGGGAAATCTGTCAAATCAGGCACATAGGAGGTACAGCCTGTTTTTCTGTTTGGAGGCTTATGGAGAAATGGAGATGTCCAGGCTTCCTGCTGCTGAGAGGCCCTGGGGATTGCAGTATTCATGTTTAATAACTGTGACTGGAGAGGGCTTCAGCTGAATCACTGCTGTGATGAGAGGCACACGGAGAGAATATGGGTGACTTAGTAATTTGTTCAGGGGAGACTTGATTTCCTCCATGTTACTTCCTAGTATGGTGCCAGTGATTGGGCTGTAGCAGCCATCTCTGCCATGAACACAGATGAGCATAGGAGGCATTTTTGAGAGGTCTCTTGGCATGGAGACCAAAAGAACCAAGATCAGTTTGGTAAGGGCAAGCTCTCATTCTCTACTGACATTTATGTGTAAAATCTACCAGTTTCTTTAGGGATCAATCTGTAGAGATTATACTATAAGCATCCATGCCATTTTAAGAATACATTTCAAAAGAATAACTTGGATAGCAAATGCAGTTCCCTTTAGTGTGTTGGACCTGAAATTAATCAGGAGCAGTTTTCCTGGGGGATCATACAGAATTGTGGTTGGTGCTTTTGAGGTTAGAAACTAAGAATATTTTTATGTATGTTGGTCAGTAGATTGGCTAAATAAATATTGGTAAATACTGACATTGGTCCCTAGGCTTTGCCTGAAGTAGTTAATTTCACAGCAGTTTCACTTAGTAGAGGCTTTTCTCACATTTTTTTTTTTTCAGCGGTAGTATTGCTGTAAGCGGCTGCCAAGTAGAACTAGATTAAGTGTTTTCATTTGAACAGTTTCTTAGCTGAGAAGTGCAAATTTATGTTGACTGCATCTATTTGTGAATTTAGTTTGAACTTGGCAAGTGTTTAATAAAAAGGAAATGGCAAACAAAAATATTATGACATTTAATATAAAAATATTTTGACTTTTCACTTTTAACAATGTCTTAGTGTTGAATTTATTATAAAATTTTCTCTATTCCCAGTCAGTGAAAACACAAATGTCTATTTGCTGGTGGGGAAAAAAAAAAAAGTTTTCTTAGAAAAAAGGTCTTTGGAGGTCTGCAGTGCAACTCCCTGTAAAAAACAGGATCAACTTTAAAAATTTTTCTTGCTACTTTTTTTTTTGGTTGCCTCCTTCTAAAACTGCCTTTCAGAGGTGATTGAAGGTCTTCCTGCATGCCGTGGCTGGCTCCGTCAGTATGTTTGAATGCAGCCTTTCTGGTCCCATGAATTTATATGTCAGAAACTTCAGAGGCCTAAGGACAAACCTTGCCATTGAATATCAGAGCAAAGAAGGCACTGACTGAATCCTTCAACTCTTTTCAGCTTCGAATTTCAAAAACTCCACACAGAACTGTTTCTGTGTTGTGTCTTAGGGGGGGAAATTTTCTGTCCAAAAACCAAGGACGTTTCATGTTGGCCTGAAGAGATTTCCTTTTCCTTCCTGTTTCCAATTTATTCACTCAACAAAAAAAGCCTCATGATTTTTGTATACCTCAAGTTGCCAAATATGAATCTGTGTGGTGACAGCATCTCTGTGGTCCAGTTTCTGTTCTGCATATGTGTTTGCATACAGTACAGATATTCACCTTAATATCATAATCTGATACAGCTTCTGATATATATATTCTGTCAGCTAGCATTATTTGGTAGATAATCAGATGTGGCTTATGGAAGAGGAAATTCATAGAAAAGGTGTGTTTTCACATTCCATTTGTTTATATGCTGGAGGGATATTTCTTTATTATTTGGTAAGAAAGCAGATATTTTGTGCATCATTTTTGACTATGTGGCTATTGCTTAGTTGACTGTATAAATGTAAAAGACTAAATTAGCTGGTCCAGATGGTTGTCTTAGATTGGTGTTCTGATACAAATAGTCTTTTTATTGTCCATTGCACGAAACCACGTGGCTGCATCTGATACATCATTAAAAGCCAGCATGTGTATGAAAATAGAAGCTGTTTTGCTTTGTGATGGCAGTGATGTTAAATGAGAAATTAGAAATCCTTCAGTTCTAGCTGATTGCAGCAATACTTGGCACTTCTTTTACTCTCTACTTGCATGAAATTACTACAGTGGCATTAAGTGACTGCAGGCTTGTACAAATGGCTTGGTGTATAGGTAAAAATTCACCCATTTGATGTTAAGTATACTTTGCATTATACAAATGTTTAGCAACTTTGAAACTGGACTTGAACATGAGTGAAAGATGATGCCTCTGTAAACACTTTGTTCCGCATAAAATTGGAGATTAAATATAGCAGCACTTTGTAATTGTTTGAGACTTTGAATTTGTGTATATTTCTGTCTGTTTTTCCAAAATTATGTGTTATGTAGTTCCCATTTAGCATTTCTGAAAATCAGACTCTACTTGTGTTTATTAAAACGGAACTGCTATCAATTTGAGGTACTGTTAATTAATCTTTGTAGTGAAAAAGGGTCAGAACTTAATCTATTTCCCTTCCTGGAGGAAAAACAAAAACAAATCAAACAAACAAACAAACAAAACCAATACAGACTGAAAAAATAAGAAACGTATGGGAAAACCCTGAACTTGGCCCGTGGTCCTGCAGAGTATTACACAATCTTATTTTAGAAGATCCTTGTGAGAACAGACTAATATGGCATTTGCAGGTGAAATTATTTTCTTCTATGAAAAGCTGACTCACGAAGAACCAGTACTTTCAAAATTTGGGAACGGGAGCCTTCTGAAGTCTAATCCTCATTTGCTGGGCTTGGCTATTTCCTTGAATAATCAGTCCAACCCCTAATCACCCATATAATTAATGTTCTCAGGGGTGGGATGAGCAAAATAAATGGCATTTTGTTTTCCTGACTAATTCTGGAATGGCATTGCAAATTTTAATGGATCATCTTAAGGTGCGTTATCATTTTTCATTTAAAAACAAAAGCAACAGCCCCCCAACCAAAAACCCTTCTAGAGATGAGTGCTTCTTGCCCTTGAAATCAAAGGAACTGTCTAGAGCATAAGACTGTGTAGCAGTCTCCCCCATCTGTATCATAGTTTCTGTTAACACTCTGGTGCTGTGCCCTGGGAATCCATTTTCCTCACCTGACTAACACTCAGGGCTTGATGATCTCTTTTAGTTACTTGGTGTTTATCTTGCACTGATTCTAGAATCTACAGATCCACATTTTAAGGAGAATCTGTAAATATTCTGTTGCTGTGATAGTTTTTAAATAATATATTTGCTGATGGTCTGGGCTGTGTGTCAGTGTTACAGCATATGTTCAGCATAGGATCTGAATGCTAAATGTGAATGGATTAATTCTCACAGTGCTCTTGTGAACAATAGAAATAAGAGAGAAATATTGATTTGCTCAATGTTGCAGCACACTAGCTGTTCAACAGCTAGAAATAAACACATTGTAGGG
>NW_008629090.1:138114-141230 GCF_000691845.1 Merops nubicus
TAGGGAAAAAATACAGGAGATGTGTATAATCCACTCATCCCTGCAACAGCCACTGACTCCACTGGCAGACAACTGCAGAAGGAAATAAAGGCTATGGGGATTTTGTAGGGTGTGTTTGTTTGTTTGTTTGTTTTTCTGTGTGCTTTCTAAAAGGCAACACAGAAATAACTTTTTTTCTGAGAGCAAAAGGATGTATTTCTAAACTTGTGATGGAAATTAAAATATGCTTGCCACTGGGCTTTCAACTGGAGATGAAACTGCTAGAGAGATGTTTGTGACCAGTTTATGCCATGAATCAAATTTAACTCTTTACACCTTAGCCAGAGGCCAACATATACTATTACTTTATATTCAAACAACCTTATTGCTTAAATGACTCTGGAACAGATTGAACTATTATGTAATCCAAATACAATTAAATTGTTTTTCTCTTTAGAAACTTTACAGTTCTGGTTATCACTATTATTGTAAGTGTGGTGCATAAGAATTGATAACCCTTGTAACCAAGATGGCTGATGAACATGCACAGACATCTGTTGATCTCAGGAGCTATTTACCACTTTCCTTCCTTGTGCTTAATTCATTATTTGTTCTCTGGCATTGCTGTCGGAACCCTCGTCTTTTTAAAGTGAGCATTAACTTCTCTGTATTGGGCAGGAAAAGAAGATACCCAAACACTAGTGATACCGATCCAGAAATAAATCTGCTTCTTGGTGAGATCTGTTTTTCTCTTTCTCCTGGTCTGTTGCTGTTTTAGGCTGATTCCTTCCAATTCTTTGGTGTAATTCTGTCTAATTTTATTGATACCAGGTTTAGATGTGGATGTTGTATGAAATATCCAGGGTTAGTTTGAAGGTACATGAATGAAATTGAGTGACTTGTGAGGTATATTTGAGTAGAAGGATGGCATCAGTTTGGATAATAGACACTGTCATTGGGAGATCTGGGAGCAGAGATCTGTGGATATGTTTAAAGCCACATGTGCTTAGCTTTATCGTTCTATCCCCTTCTCCCAGGGCATATTTTCCTTTGCATGCTACTTAGCTGACATGAAAGCTGTGACTTTAAAATCCAAATTTCAAAGGAGTTCTCAATATTTGCCTCAGATTTAATCTTTAACTGTAAATCCCCAACTATCCTTCAGTTTGCACTGCTGGTCCTTCAGCTTTCCAGAAGCAGGTGATCCTTCCTTGAATCTTCTTTAATCTAAAGAAGGGGTTTCTCACATACAGGTCTATGTGCCACTTATTATCCTTCTCATCTGGGTTTTTCAGCTCAGTTTAAAGGAACCAGTGTGCACTACTGGTAGACTGGAGGTTGGTGGTGTCTGTAAAGCATCTGAGAAGGAATTTTTTTCAGTGGATAGAGATCTTCTTGCTATGACTCAGATGGTTCCCAGTTCTTTTGGGAGTAGAAAAAGAACTACTGAGATGTTTTTGGAAATAGAAGGGTTAAGTGGCATTACACAACATATTTGCATCAAGACTCCCACCTAGCTTCTTGGCTGCTGGATGTGTCTTAATCTTTCAAGTCAGTAGTCAGTGCAGATCTGGCTTCCAAATTCCAATCCAGTTTTATCCAGCTTTGCAAAGTTTGCTAAAGGGAAAGGAAAACACTTATTCAAGAGGGACCAAGCTTTTGCTGGGACACTTTAGGCAATGCAGCTTTGTCTCAGCTTCTGCTTCATTAAATGTTGTCAGCAGTATTCCCCAACCTTATTTTGAGGATGTATTAGCATTGTAGTGTCTTAGAAAAAAAATGAGGAATTCTGTAAATGCTTAGATAATAGATGAAAAGCCTAGAGGATGGCAATGAAAAAGAAGGGTTTAACTTGCAGCTTAAGAAGAGAAAGGACAAGTGGGTGTTTGGAGAGACTGTCCTATGTCTGTAGTCCTTGTATAGGTCAATTCAGTAAAACTTTCCCATGAAGTGTTTTTGCTGGGTCGTGCTAGTCATCTGCCATGTAACCTGGAAATGAATGGTCATTGCTGACACGTGGCTTACCTTAAATTGGTAAAATACATACCATTGCTCTATCTGTGGAATATCGGGAGGAATTTCAGTCAGGATAGTATCATCTGTGTTGCTGTGTGGTCACTACCTTATGCTAGCCACTGCTATTTAAGGGACAGGAGAATGGTCAATTACTCATTAAAAGCTAACAGCAGCTAAGGTCTTTTCCGTTTCATATGAAACACACCTCTTTGGTTAAGCTTTTAAATGCCTTTATCAGTAGATGCTCAAGCCTGCACTACTGATCCCTCAGCTTTCCAGAAGTTCTTACTTGTTAAGCAAAGTAAAGAAACTCTTGCATATAAATCCAAGTACCACTTACCATCCTTCTCACCCGAGTTTCTCCATTCAGGCAAAGGGAACCAATGTACATTACCAGTTATGCACACACGGTTTACCAGTAACACCTGAAACCACAAGGTCTCCACTTGTGCATTTTGGTTGCTGTTTGTATTTGTTAAGAGAACGATGTATATGCGTCTGATGTTCTTCTTCCCAGTAAACGTGAGGTTCTTGGTAGACTTATAAATACTGGCCAACATGCAATGGAGAATTTAAAAACTACTCAACTGACAGCATAGATTGAAAAAAAGAGTGGCAAACCTCAAAATGGAGGTAGCACTGCAAGAAACAAACTAAGCCTCAAGAGCATGTGTAGTGTTTTGCAACCCCTGCAGAAGACTGGAATCCTGCTGCTTTTATAATCCTAATTGGACATAATTTCTCTGATGATGACTGTTATGCTCTTAGAGGGAGGTTGAAGCTTGTTCATGTCCTAGTCCTAGCAACCATGGAGATAACTCTGTGTGCATTTGTACCACCTTAGACACTCAGGTGCCACAAGGAAACATACCATGAATGAGAAAGAAATTTAGGTCCTCTGTGTGGTGCTGCTGATTTTTGCCCTTAATATCTGATTAAAGAATTGGTCATAGCAGGGCTGTCTTTTGTTCTTATACTGTGCTGTTAGTGAGGACTGTGCAGTGTGTCCTAAAGAACATTTAAAAAAAACATAAATTCACTATTTAGAACTGAAGCTTCAAAGATCTGGGATCTTCAGGATCCTTTCCTGAAAGATCATGGAATCATAGAATCATAGGGGT
>NW_008629091.1:0-12728 GCF_000691845.1 Merops nubicus
TTGGCTTTCTGGGCTGCAAGTGCACAGAGAGAGATGCTTTCACCCCACTCCCCAGGCACTGTCCTCCTGCACTTGGTTGCTCCACCCCCTGTAGCTGCAGCCCCATAGGATTTCTCCTGTCTCTAGAGGACATGGGCCAAAGATTTCCAAGGAGTGGATAAAAAACGAATCCGCAAAACTGGGTGCTTCCATACTTCAGTCTTCCCTGGGTTAAAAAGCACTAATAATTCCTTTGATCCTTACTCCCAGGCCACTTCATACATAGGTTTTTCCTGCTCTGTCCTGAACTCTCTCCAGCTGGTTTACATGGATCTAGAAATCTGCTGCCCGCTCCTAGGCCCAACATTCACACTGTCAGTGCTAAGTCGATTGAGGAGGTTAATGTGTTGTGCCAGAACTCACCCCTCTTGCTGCAGGCCACAAACACTTGCTGTTTTTTATTGTGGCAAGTGTCACATTGTTGATGTGCTGGCAGTTCACATTCTGCAGTGCCTCAGAGACTTTTCCAAATCAGTGCTGCCTAGCCCTGCTCTCCCACTGCCCTTTCTGAATGCAGTCTAAGCAGCTCTGGTCTCTCTGGAGGCCACCAGGACATCCTCACCCCCCAGAATGGGCATCAGCCCCTGGAGCAGTGCTGAGGGACTTGGCTGCAAGCCTACACTATCAGCTGTACGGGTGAAAACTCAATCGCCCTGCAAAACCGGTTTCTTGTGCCTGAGGTCACTGAACATCTTATGAGTCAAGCCGGTTTCTCAGTACCTTTCTGTCCTTCCTACACATTTCCAGCTCTGCTCTTCATACTGTTGAAATCTTCTGAGCTACCCACACCTTACGCTCCATTCTTCTATTCTGCCACCTGGTCTCAAAGTGAAGTCTCTCTTCTTCCAAAGCTGCTGTGTTTGGTCTTCTGCTCTCCTCTCTCCTTTGCAAACCCTTTGAAAAAACATTGCAACAATAAACAACAGATATTTCCCCCCAAAATTTGACGTTAACAGTAATCATTATTTCTTTAGACTTCTTGTGGACATTGAAAACTGTTCAGTGACAGGAGACTGTAGGAGCCTGCAAATTGCACATGGATTCCGACACAGCTTGCAGGGCTGGCTGGGATCCTCAGCCTGCTTTCCTCATCCCTGCACTCCAGAACTTTGCCTCCTATGCCTTCTCTCCTTCTTCCCTGTTATCCCCTTTCCACATCTAATCCCAGAGAACAAGGCCATTTATGAACCTACAGCTCTGACTCAACCCTTTGTGGCGAATCGGGACCGCAGCGGCCTCCTCGGGCCTCTCCTGTTCGGCCAGCCCTGCACGGCGCTGCCAGGCCCCGGCTTGGCAAGCACCAGCTTGTAGGCCGTGCCGAGACCCCGTCTCCTCTCAGTGACTGAAACTGCACACAAAGTGGGCAGGCCTACCCTGTGTATCGATCCACAACTCAACATTTCATCTGCTCTTTCAGTGTCAGCTCTATTTCTTTAAAACCCACCAGCTGGAGCAGGAGAATTCAGGCAAATTGCAGCTTACAGAAACAGACATCAGGCTTTCAGAGCTGCAGAGGGACACCTGAAAACCAGATGGAGGCGCATCAAAACACAAGGGTTTTGATTTTTGTTTTTTTCCTTACACAAACTATCATTATGGGAGCTCCAAAGTTTTTTTTGAGGGAGAGATCTGTGGCTGGCAAATGGAAGAGTTGTTTGCAGACATCTTCAGTTTCACTCCAGCTCACTGGGTTAAAAAAGAACAGAAAGCAAAGTCTCCAAATCAGTTTATATTCCTGCCTGTGAAACTAACAAGTAGACCAGTAGGTTTGAAAATAGCAATCATCAAGACAGTATCAGGGCTCTGATTTTAAATGTAAGGCTTACAACAGTCTTGACTAAAGGCAAAGCTTAACCTGTCTCCCTAGTTATTGTCGCCAACGCAGGATTGCAAATACTATTCTGTGGGAAAGCAGTAGGATGATTTACAGTTTTTCTGTGTCTAATAGGAAGACAGGAAATGCAAGATCTGCTGCCAAGTGCAGTTCTGAGCAGTAGGTTCCCACCTGAATCATCCTTAGAAGCTCACAAAAAAAAAGAAAAAATTCCTTCTTCATTTAAGATCATGGGTTTCAGATTGGAAGGTGCTTATTTTTTTCCATGTATATAGATGCATATAGATACTTAAGGCTTTCAGTACTTCGTTGAAAGCCTCATCTTGCTTTCAGTTGCTAGAGGTCCCTGCCAGTTTCCTTAGGACAGATAAACACAGAAGCACATGTGTACACGTGCACACACACACACACAAGCCATATGTTTTCAAATTCCTTAAATAAAATGGAGCATGCCTCCCTTGGCTAGCTTCTCCTGTTCCACCTGGGGCCTCAGGCAGGATCTGAGGAGTCTGTGCAAGCATTTATAAGAGTGCTTGTATGTCCCTTCATTTCATACAGTAGATGGTCTGATAAAATCCACCCTACCAATATTTACATATTTGGACACCATTCTTTGTGGTAAATTTTTCTATACTAACTTCTAACTTTAGGGTACTTTTTCTTTATTAGAGTGGAAATGCAGATGTTGTTCCATGACTGCTTTTTAATTACAATAATAATAAGGGGCAGTATGATGTCAGTTGCCCAGTGCTGTATGAAAACAACTTTTTTAAAGGCAACGTGGGTTTCCAAACTTAATGATTCTATGAAACTGTTGTATAGCCCAAAGCATGAAATAATAACACTGGCTTGCAGTATTGCAAAAGTTACTATAGAACACAAGAAAAAATAGAGTGTAAGAGTAGGCAGAGATGTTGGGACATGAAGCTGTTTAACAATGCATGGCTAATTCACTGCAGGGTATGAAGACATGTTGGTGAGTATATAAGGCATTCAAAAAAGAAAACCATAATGACATGATGTTTCTTCAATTTATGCAGAATATTACTTTATAATCAAGAAGCAATAGCCTCCAAAAAATACACCATACAGAACTTAAGAATTTGTAATAAACCAAACCATTTAGACAAGAACAAAAAAGAGGAGCTTGAAATTAAAAACTGAAGAGAATCCAACAGAGAGTTGCTTGCCACATACGGCAGTTCAGTAATGCTTTAAGTTGACATCATTTAAGTAATCATTTAAGTTGACAAAGACTCTTAAGATCATGAAGTCCAACTGTTAACCCAGCACTGCCAAGTCCACCACTAAGCCATGTCCCGAAGTGCCACATCTACAAGTCTTTTAAATACTTGCAGGGATGGCGACACGACCACTTCCCAGAGCAGCCTGTTCCAATGCTTCACAACCCTTTCAGGGAAGAAATTTTTCCTAATATCCAACCTAAACCTGCCCTGGTGCCACCTGAGGCTGTTTCCTCTAGTCCTATCACTTGTTAACTGGGAGCACAGACCAAACCCTAGCTCACTACATCCTGCTTTCGGGTAGTTGTAGAGAGCAATAAGGTCTCCTCTGAGCCTCCATTTCTCCAGGCTAAACAACCCCAGTTCCCTCAGTTGCTCCTCAGACTTGTGCTCTGGACACTTCACCAGCTTTGCTGCTCTTCTTTGAACACTCTCCAGCACCTCTATGTCTTTCTTGTAGTGAAGGGCTCAAAACTGAATGCAGTATTTGAGGTGTGGCCTTACCAGTGCAGAGTACAGGAGGACAATCACTTCCCTAGTCCTGCTGGCCACACTATTTCTGATACAAGTCAGGGTGCTGTTGGCCTTCTTGGCCACCTGGGCACACTGCTGGCTCATGTTCAGCCAGCTGTCCACCAGCATCCCCAGGTCCTTTTCTGCCAGGCAGCTTTCCAGCCACCCTCCCCAAGCCTGTACCATTGCATGGGGTTGCTGTGACTCAAGTGCAGGACCATCTTACTATATATGTATGCAGACACATATGTAATATGTATATTGTAAACATATATATTCCACCAAATCTGTATTTAGCTAAATACAAATAATAAATGAACAAAGTTATTTCCACTTTTTTTTTACCAAACAATGGATGGCACACCATCTATGACACCTGCAGATCCCACCCTTTTGTTTTTTTAATAAGCTGTATACACAGTGCTATTCATACATAACTCTAAACGGTTTCTTAGAAGAAGACATGAAGGTACCATTGATCTAGAAAAGTACAGCAGAGGTCAAAGCTTTTGATTACCACTGGAGTTTGGGATCTTCTTTCCATATTTACTGCAGTTGTCATTTGTTACACTGAACTTGAAACACTTAAAGGAATGAAAAGGCTGAAAAATGTGCTTTTTTTCCCAGTAGATGGAGGCCAAACAAGAGAATGTAGGGGAAGAGCACATTTTTTCTGGTGACAACAATGGGCAACATTGCATTAGAATACTCTATAATAAAAGTGGCCATACAGTAAATTAGAGACATAAGGAGTTAAATGCCAGAGTGCTCTTGCTGGGTTGTACAGGGCTCTGCCCTACCTCACAGCACAGTAGCAATTTTGATGACAACAACTAAAGATTTGAAACTTTCTCCCATAGTTGCAGAGAAATAATTTAAAGGCAGCTAAAATTAAAAGTGAAAGGATTCAGAAAGTGCAAACTAATCTATGCAGGAGAAGCTGAAACTTGGAATACAGTTATACTGAAAGAAACAGTGGTAAATGTTTTGTTCAGTGGATGGCAAATGTGGGAGACATTAGCAATGTAGAATCATCAGATTACACAGAAATAAATAAAAATCCATCTCCATTTAAAAGTCTCATTTAAAACATTGCATTACAGTTCAGCCACATCACTATAATGAACAGACTAATAAACTGCAGGCAGTTCCAAAAAAATCATCCAGGAAATAATGAATTTTCCAGGAGTAGGAATGGAGACTCCTTCCAGGCAAAATCCAAAGTTCAAGGTATATATTATTAAACTAGAAATAGCTACAGAGGCACGATAATGCTTTGCAGATATCTGAGGATGTGACTTCTAGGAGTGGAGGGTGAAGGGCTTAGAATACAGAAAGAGGTGTGCAGCTGAGCAAGTGTGGCTGACGGAGTCACCAGCGTAACCCATTCCTCATAGCAAGGGAAATGTTGACAGGAGAATGGGACCAGTGATGTGATAAGTGCCTATGGACAGGACGTCTGAAACTGAGTGTGTAAAATGCTGGGGTTTGAACCCTGAATTAAGGTTGACATATGGGTGATTCCCACAGCCCTTCATACAGAGGAGGTGAGTTTGCCTTATAGCTTCCCCCCAGGGTGCGGCCGGCCCTGCAGGGAGAGCCAGAAGGGAAATGAGCCCCAGGGGTCCCGCATTGAGTTGACAAAGGTCAGGTGTCTGCTTGGGGATAAAAGCTGGGACCAGTTACAGGAAGGGAGGATTGTCTGCTTATGAAGTGCACTTGGCAGAGCTTCCTGGTTGAGGAAGGACCTCCTGACTCTCCTGGAACTGGGCCCCGGTCAGTTCAGACCTTTGCGAGTGTGGGCTAGAAAGGTGAGAGCTGCCATGTGGGCACTTTTATCTTATTTGTTCAGCTTTCTGGTCTGGCTGTTTCCCTTTACATCCATGGGAAGCCTTGGCTCTCTGTTTGTATCGCCTATTGTCAGTTGGATTATGTCTTTTTTGGGATCATTGAGGGTAATGTTGGTTGTGTGCAAACTAACTGACTTGTTTATACCTCCAGTGATCATTCATGGAATGACCTTTTTGTACTCAATACATTCCACTTATTGGTTCATCTTTCTGCTGGTTGTGTTGTTCTGTTAGGCCTAGTCAATGGCAGAACAGTGTGTTAGTGGGTGGTACAAAGTACTGGCCTTCTCACTGTGAGGAAGCCATATGATGCAGCAAGTGTAAGCAGATGCCTTGATAGATTGCCTGGTTTTTACTGCCTTCAGTATTAGCATGAATTGTAAAATTCTCTTGCTACTTTTCCCTCAATTATGTTGTAAATATGACAGAGTCTAACAGTTTTTAAAATACTCCTTGTATCTTAAGCAAGGTTACTATAAAGGGAAGACATCTGTATGCTCTAATTATCTAAAACTGTTTGCAGGCAAAACCATACAGTTCCTTGATGTTGTTCTCTGTACTCTACCCACTTTACTTGCCTACACAACTTCTTGAGGACCAGTCAAGGCCAGGCCCCACATATGGGTGCTTCTGTCCCATCCATTTGAATGCTCTGTCAGTGGTCACCCAGAGTATCCACAAGTACTTTTCTTCTTTCAGGCTGCATACTGTCTGTTCACACACAGTTTACACAGCAGCAAAACCATGACCACTCATTTTTGTCATATTTATAAATCACAGCTGGATCACACAGGTATTACTGTTCTCAAAAGCCTTGTAGCTGCCTTTGCATCAATCATATATTCTCTCTTTTCATCTCCAAAGTCACCTCTTTCCCAGTACTATCCTGAAGAGGTCCTGTGTGAGGCCATCTATCCACTGCACCCATTTCCTCTACGTTAATGGTTAGGAAGGATGGTCCTTCACAAAACTCTGATCTTCATCTCGCAAACTATAGCTGCCCAGTGCAAAACCTTCTTTCCCTCTGTAGGCAGAGCACATAGCTGTTCCTTCTAACCCCCTGGCAGTTTTAACACCTGCATACCACCATAACTTTCCTGAAGCCACCCTCTCTCACTAATACTAGGCCTTCATGAACTGCGAGATGGAGGGGAATTCCTGATAATGGGAGAAGTGGTGCAATGGTGGAGCTTTTCTCCCTCTTTCTTCTGTTAAAGAAAGTGGTGGAAGAGAGCAAACCATTTAGTTTTGTGCAGCTGCTGTTTCTCTGTGTGGATGTTCAGGATAACTGCTGCAGAGTTTTGAGGGTGAAACCAGAATGCCAGATGTCCTGTCATCTCAGCCACCATATCCTGCAGAGGCATTACTATACTGAAATATGTGTGGGAAATAACACTTCAAAGCTGCTGCTTCTGTGTCTCCCAGGTACTAACTGAGCTTTTAACTGGATTTAGATCTGAACTGAATTTAGATCTGTCTGTGTTGTGGACAAAGGCAACATGTTTTGTCTTCCTCACAGGAAAGATCCTAACAGATGTCTAGTGTGTGTAATGTTGGAATGGGTCAAGTTTTCCAAAATCTGCTGCTCACAAGTGCATCTCATCAAGGAGTTTTTATGAGATTTGCCACAAGAATAATCAACTACATCCTTCTGCTCATTCTGTAGAAAGCAGAAGTCTTACCCTCTTGCCTCAGGACTGAGTTTAGAGCTGAGCAGTCGGCACACATAGCATTTGCTGTGGGGATGGAAAGAACTAAAACAGACTGTAATGCAGAGACAGCAAATTCCCTTCAGTTTTTAGAGCTGGTCTCTGCTCAGCAGCATGTAGGGCCAGTAACTGAACTTTTAGAAATACTAATGTCTACAATGTGGGGAATAGCTGCAGTGCAGAATGTTTGTTGCACTTGGAGGGTCTTGACACACCTGCAACACTCCAGGTGACTCTTTGCAAGGCCTGTGTAGAGCCCCTCATCTGTTTGTGTCAGGGCAGATCCTCACTTACCAACAAAGAGACAATTCTCTCCCACTTGTCTGAACTTCTCAGGTAGCATCAAAGTAACCTGGATGGAGAATCAGTTATTTGAAGCTGTACTTTAGTAACATAATCTTGTTCATCACCTATCAAAGCTTGCTTAACTCATACAAAATAATGAATTAACCTTATTAACCATTTTCACTTTGTCACTGAATATGTGCAGGAAGGTACAGGTAAAAGGCCCCAAATCTGATTTTTCTCTGACCTTGTCCTGAAGCACCTCCTCTTTAGCAGAGTACCTAAGCGGCCTGGATTATTCTTCTAATTCTTACTAGTATTCTAGTGTTCTCCAGCAAAAAATACCCCTAAGATGTGGCACACAAATTTTTACAAGTGTTTTTTTAAGGGAAGAGTCAGCTTGCATGGCAGCAGTGGTGGATTCCAAGTCTGCAGTGTGCTGACTCTTGCCCGAACAAGAGCAAACATTTCCATGTGAGCAGCAACTCCATGATGTGGGGGAGGACTGCCTGATGGCAGGTAACTACCTGACCACAAGGGAAGCACATTCATAAAGATCTTTACTTATTAATCACTGCCTGAACATTAGATAAGAACATTAGGTAAGAACATTAGATAAACACTTTCACAACAGCAATTGCAGCTAGTCAACAGAACCTCATTTCTGTACACAGTGCATTTAATGGCTCCTCTCAAAAATGCCTCTAGCAGCAACCCAGGTGGTGCCTGAACCTGCACTCACAGCTCAGAGTGGTGGAGCAAGGAAAGATACAAGGAAAGAGTAAGATGGAGCACAGGGTATTGATGAAACCTCACGTGCTTTAGGTAGGCAAGTGGACTAGGTCGGGGGCATGTAGTAAATGGGCAGAGGTGAAAGGTTGGATTTGAGTGAGCTGTGTTACTCAGAGGAAAGTAGTGTGTCTGAGGTTGATGCACTTGTTTGTAGAAGGAGAACATGCAGCAGAAGGATGTCGGTACACAAGGATCTAATGAAGGGAAAAGAATGCACTAGGAGGGAAGAAGCAGGCAAGAGGGAAAACAAACCTCTTCTGACCCATTTTTATGGTCTGGAAAAAAGTATTCTGTTAATATCTACCAATGCTGAAAAATTAAAGTTCAGTACTGATTTGCAAATTAGCTGCAGTTGAAAGCTTGGTATACTTTTCATAATGCAGACTATGTAATTGCCTGCACGGAAGCTGTAAGTTAATCGACGGGAAAGATTCACCGAAAAACACAGGGCAGGTGACAGGGTGAGGTACAATAGCGCCTTGCTAGGCTCAGAAACTGTGTCTGAGCTCCCTCTAGTGAGTGGCGTTGAGTTTCTATGCTCAAAGATCGCTATCGGCTACTATATACCTGTTGATCACATAGCGAAATTCAGACCCAAATACTTTAAAAGCAAATAAACAGGCAAAGGAACTTTGTACCTGTCCTGGAACAGCTGACACCAGTTCTGCTTCACAAAGCTAAGTTCTTTTCAGAAGTTTCCAGAAAAATTAAAAATAACCAATGCATTTTTAAGTGTTGGAAACAAATTGAAACTAATTGTTTCCAAAGCACTTGCAAAACAAAGGCAGCAGGCCTGTGTAGCTTCCTATTGCAGCTTAACATAAATATCTTCTAAAGCACAGAAGGGAGTGTGCTAGAGGGCTTTTGACATCATAAATGGAAAAAAAAAACTGACAGAAATAAGGCTGGCATATAGATGAGTTCACTTGATTTCTTATGGAATAAGCAAATGGGTGAATAGCAAACTTTTTAAAAAGTTCAGCCTGCTCAAATTTCTGCAGGACTTATGAGCTCTAAAATATGTCCACTCTAAGCCTAAAAAGATTGTACAGTTCAAGTGTCAGGGTCTGGGGTCCTCCCCCAATAATATCCCCTTTGCAAACTTTAAAAAGTTTCAAATCGTTCAATTTTTAATATAAAAATAATAAAATTGATGTTAAAAATTCTCATGGGACATGTGTGTTCATCCTGATGGTGTTTTTCTGTCTGCCAATTGGATTATTTTCTTCTGGACAGAGGAATGGAAGAGACCTTTTCATGTGCAATGAGCTTAAGCTAGAGACCATGAAGTTTTGCCCCAGTTCCATCGTACTGTGTGATGTATGAACATACAGTTCATGAATCATAGAATCACTAAGGTTGGAAAAAGACCTCTAAGAAGATCAAGTCCAACCATCACCCAGCACTAGCATGACTATTAAACCATGTCCACAAGTGCCGCATCTACGCTTTTTTTTTAATACCTCCAGGGATGGTGATTCCATCACCTCCCTGGGCAGCCTGTTCCAATGCCTCACCAGCCTTTCAGTAAAGAAACTCTTCTGAACATCTAATCTAAACCTCCCTTGGCACAGCTTTAGCCCATTAGCTCTGGTCCTATTGCTAGTAACCTGGGAGAAGAGACCAACACCCACCTCACTTCAACCTCCTTTCAGGTAGTTACAGAGAGCAATAAGGTCTCCCCTCAGCCTCCTCTTCTCCAGGCTAAATAATCCCACTTCCCTCAGCTGCTCCTCGTAAGCCATGTTCCCCAGACCCTTCACCAGATTTATTGCCCTTCTCTGGACCCACTCCAGCACCTCAGTGTCCTTCTTATACTTTGGCTCCTCAAACTGAACACAGTACTCAAGCTGTGGCCTCACCCGTGCTGAGTACGGGGGCACGATTGCTTCCCTACTCCTGCAGGACACACTGTTTCTGATACAGTTCAGGATGCTGTTTGTCTTCTTGGCACACACTTCTGTTTTCTCCCACTATGAACAAGGAATACTTTTATTAAAATAGTGCTCAGCTATCTTATGGTCAGTGTGTCCTCCAGCTCTACTGGTGATTTGCTGTGTGTTTACTTCACCTGTCTCTGTAGCAGACAGGACTCTTTATCTTCATTGTAACCTCCTGTCTAGGCACTACTGCTGCAGCAAGCTGTGGACATGAGCATTGCAGCTTCCTGCTGCTGCTGTTCTCTGGCTTGTAATAATTTCTGCTGTGTTCATGGGACTGCGTTTTACTGCATCATTCAGCCACAAACACAAATTAACTTGTGTTCATATGTCCTTCCTTTTTCAAGATTCCTGTGCCACAGAAAAAAAAAGCCCTCTCCTAGATGTATGCCACTAATAACCTTCTGCAGCCCTCTCCCCTGCTGGGTACAGCAGAGAAGTAGTTCCCTCCATAGTTTCTGTCTTTGCACTGCCCCGCTTTGAGAGCTCATTTCCAGAATGCTCAAATCTGGCTACTGAAGTGCTGGGGTCTAAACCTCAAGCTCTGAATCAGGGTTGACATATGGATGATGTCCACAACCAGGCAGGAAAGACCTTCCTCTTGGTTTTATCTCAAAGCCTGGCCAACCTTGGGTGAAAACTGATTAGGAAATTACCACCAGGTGTCCTGCCTCTAAAGTTAACAGTATAAAGGCTGCCTTTGCCCCAGGGGGTGCTATGTAGGGTTTCCAGTTATTGCAAGGGCTTCCTCACTGTCCATTGTAGGCAGAGCTCCCAGTGATGTCCAGTGGGACACTACCACAAGCAGGAGCAGAAAGGGGATTGTGTATGTAATAATGATGCTAGTTTTTGGTGATTGCTATATGATTGGAATTGGACTAATTACTCGGCTTCTCACTTGGCTGACTCCTGTCTTTGCCTTGTCATACACTGTGAGTGAATGAATAGATTGATCTTTTTATTCCTCTGGTTGTTAGCCGCATCCTTCCTGTCTACTTTAGAACTGGAGGGAAAAGTCTGGCTTATGTGCATCCTGCTGATGATAGTGTCCTTCCTACTGAGGCATGCAGTCAGCAAAAGAGGTCCCCACTTAGGAGCGGGCATGACAGCAGCCATAAAGTTAGTGAGAGTAGGGTGAGAAGTTGTTATCCCACCAGCTAAGGCTGAGTGAAAGTTGTAGAGGAAGTTCATTTACTCAGATGAGGAAGAGAATGAAGAACCAGAACTCTGCATTTAACATTACTGTGCAGCAGTATTTCCCTGCTCGCCATGTCAGGGTCATCATAAGCTCACCAAAAGGAGCTTTGTTCACTTGTTTTTACAGATCTCAGAAGGAGAGGAAGCACTCAAAGGCTGTGGTACTAGAAGCCACTGCACCATCTCTCCACCTTCCAGGCTAGTTCATGATTTCATTGTGTGCTGAGTGTTTTAATTGTTCAAAGCAGTTGCCCTATCCTATCCTGCATATGTAGTAACTGAGGCTTCCAAGGAGAGTAACAGCCTCACTGATATCTGTGCTCAGCTACCACCTCTACATGTCGCCTACAACATGCAAAAATTTCTAGGTTTGGTTTTAGCTGAAATGACTAATGCTGAATGCACTGTGGTGCATAACAAGAAATACAGGGTGTGGAATGAAAGCTACCTTAGAAGTCATTTGGAGCACCGTGGTCAGATTCACTATCAGAAGCAGCATATAACGTTGAAACTGTCTGGCCAGTGGCTATAAAAACAAAAAGGAGAAGCCATGCTAATGGCCTTGTTAAAAAATGACACATCACTAAAACAGTGTAAGTGCTGATGTAGCACCACCAAAGGCTCTTAAATGGGTGTGGAGACAGCATGCCCTTACCTTTCTTTGTATACCCAACCACAATACCTGCCCCTGCAGAAGAAATGTTATTTCTGATGATCATTCACATATGTCTGACTGTGGGTTCCATACCCACAGTAAATATTAAAAGCTCTTGTCATTTTTTTTTTATACAACGTACTGGAATTTGACTATTTACGAAAAATGATCGATGCTTTTGTAGGAATCAATAAGAAGATCCAGCAGGTGGAGCTGAAACTGAAACTAGGACATTTTAGCTTAAAAAGAACTCATTAGGATTTAAGTCACCTGAAAACAGGCCATAGGTGCTCATAGAATCATAGTATGATTTGGGTTGGAAAGGACCATAAAGATCATCTAGTTCCAACCCCCCTGCCACAGGGAGGAATATCAGAATTACCTGTTAAAATCAGATGCTAAACCTGAATGTCTGGTTCAGAGACATTACAAATAATCTGAATTTTACTCCCAAGCACTAATGAGCTAAATTGATGATCACATGGTTGTGCAGAGCCATCAGCCAGAGCAGAGAAATCCCTAAGCACTGTTTTGGTCTGAGGAGCAGACCTGTGCCGTTATCAGCTGTTACAGCCATGCAACATGGGCTTACTTCCCTGTCGTGTGCGCTTCAGGACGCGGTGGCCGGTGGCTGCTGGCCAAGCCTGGCGCCCGGTTCCCGGGTGGCGGC
>NW_008629092.1:0-8370 GCF_000691845.1 Merops nubicus
TATCAGTCTTAAGCTAAGCATGTAAGAAGGTGGTGTGGTGATGGCAAAATAGCCAGTGCAGACTTGCAAGGAACACGTTGTACATCTCTCTGCTTGTGGTGTGTTTGGCCATGTGGTTTAGGGAAGAAATAGTCTTCTGACTTTGAGAAGGCCCATTCTGCATGATGCCCTCAGGTGAATACCATGGGGAAGTACCATAAATACAGTTTCCACAAGCTCGTGGTGTTCCTTCAATCGTTCGTGAACCAGAAGAAAAGTTATTAAATCCATTTATTGTCACACTGGGAAGATGTATCCAGTAGGGTCTTTTAGAGAGCGTATCATCCAGCCTGTCTTAACTGTAATTAAAAATTTAGATGCAGGAATACAGCCTACAAACAAAATATTCAGGGTGCCACCAAACTGGGGCAGACAGCTTGACTTTATGAGGTCCCTTCCTGCCCTAGATTACTCTGCTGCTGTGATGAGCATGGCTCCAGCTTGGCTACCCCTCAAAACTGCTGTTTGCAGGATTTTGGCAGTTGTTTTTCCTCTTTGCTTCTAGTTCCCCTTTGTGAATTACTTGATGTTCGTGTTTTGTCATCTGGTCCTGACTTGCTTCTAAAAAATACTCATTTCATATATGACTCCGTTAATGTCACTGTTAATTAATTACCCTGCTGCTGCACAACAATAGTGGAAATAGTGTTTCCAGGACTCGATTTGGTAGATCTGTTTCATTAGGAACAAATAGGTAAGCCCCAGCGCTTCAGAGGGCTATACTACCTGACCAGCTCCACCTGTGCAGGCTCCTACTAATTTGTCTTCACTAACTTTATGTGGGCTAAGGAGGCTATTACATTTAATTGTACTTTATGCTTTATGCAAGCATTGCTTGAAAATTGAGATAATTTGGTTTGAAATAGGGATTAAAAATTTCTTTGGGAAGTTTAATCGATGGAGCGTTACAGGTAGCTGCGTGAACCTTATTTGATATTCTCAGAGAATGCTGATCCATCTAGGAATATTCATAACTGGAAGAATGTAGTGTCTCTAAAAGCATACTTTTAATCATTTGCTGTGCCTTCTCTTTAAATACGTCCTGTGAGTACCACAGGCTCTTCTGGTGTTCAGAGGCAGATAGGACTTAAAAGTAATTATTGAGTAAATTGTGGTTTAATTGTTCATGCAAGAATTTATTATTTGATGTGCAGTATCTTCAAGCAGGGTATGGTGCTTCTGAAGTGCTGATTTATTTTGTTACTAAACATATTTATTCCTGCTAAGTTTGATTTTTACACATCAAAAATCTGATTCTCATTAAACTTGAGCAGTGTCTGGTAGATCACTTGCTATAGTTCATGTACCTGTGAATCAGGCTGTAAACTTGATCTTCTTTTAATTTATAAAGTTTCAGAGGCTAATATATTTTGGAGGGTAACAAAGGGGCAACAGTATGAACAGAGGAACCTGCAGCGTATTGTAACAGCTTAAGTCCTTACTGCAGCCCAGGATTTCTTAAGTAGTAAAGAATTTACCCAACCCACTAAGATTTTGCTTTTGCTGTGTTTCACCTTTCCTGTTAGAAAAAAACGTCTTAGAGCAGTGAGAGGAACAAGAGGCAGAAAGCTTTCCTTCTCTTGTTCTGCAGTATGGGGTGAAAGGAGGGGTAGGGCTTGAGGAACCCATGGATGGAAGAATCAGTTTTTCTATTCTTTGGCCCTCCAAAATGTCTGAGAAAACTACCAGTCTGGAGTACTGCTGGAGCTAAGAGGAGGGGTTGCCTTGTTCAAGAAGAGACCTTGTTTGCAGTCTTTCCTTTTGAGAAGATCTTGGAATGTGAATTTCCTTGAAAGAGAGTTTGTTTCAGAGGTGACTTTAAAGGAATGTAGCTGCAGGAGTGGTTTTCCTGCATATCATTAAAGAGTAATGGCCCTTATCTTTTCCTGCTCTCTCTGCAAGCTACATGTGTTTTTCTTTCCCCCACAGACCTCTTTGTCATATTTCATTTCAATATATATTGACCTGTGTTGTTGCAGGCCCATCTGGCCTGTTGTGATGACGACTTCATCTGATCAGGTGCTCATCTGGGGTGAAAGTGAAAATAAGACCTCTTAATCACCTGCAGCGACAGAGAAGCTTCAGCTTGTTTCTTTTGGAAGGTCTGTAGTGATGGTGGTAACTTAAATCCTTGCAGACCTTCCAAAATGCTTCTCAGACTTTATAGGCTGGTGAAATGCTGGGGTTTGAACCCTGAGCCCCGAATTAAGGTTGACATATGGGTGATTCCCACAGCCCTTCATACAGAGGAGGTGAGTTTGCCTTATACCTTCCCCCCAGGGTGCGGCCGGCCCTGCAGGGATAGCCATAAGGGAAATGAGCCCCCGGGGGCCTGCACTGAGCCCCAGGGGTCCTGCATTGAGTTGACAAAGGTCAGGTGTCTGCTTGGGGATAAAAGCTGGGACCACTTGCAGGGAGTCAGGAGCGTCTGCCTGTGAAGTGGATGTGCTTCACAGAGCTTCCTGGTAGGGGAAGGACCTCCTGACTCTCCTGGAACTGGGCCCAAGTCAGCTTGGACCTTTGTAAATGTGGGCTAGGAGGGTGAGAGCTGCCATGTGGCCACCTTTATTTTACATATTTAATCTGTTGACCTGGATGTTTCCCATCCTATCTATGGGAACCCTGGTTCCTTATTTGTTCCACCTATTGTCGGTCAGGCGATGTCTTTGTTGGGGTCGTTGAGGGTAATCTCAATTGCTTGTGAACTGATTGGCTTGTTTGTACCCTTGGCGATTGTTCATGGAACGTCTTTTCTGTATTCAATAAGGTCGCCTTACTGGTTTGTCTTTCTGCTGGCTGTGTCATTCATGCTAGGCCTAGTCATTGGCAAAACAGCAGGATCTTCTGCACCCAGCTTTAGACATTAGCGTTTTAGTTAGTCATCTGAGATTCTGAGTCACCTTTACAGTCAAAGGAGCAAAACGGATACTTCTAAAACTTGATTGAGCTACCAAGTTTTAGACAGCTACCATGAATCATGCTCTGTAAAATTGCCTTTCTTTCCCTTCGTTGACTAAAAAGAGCCTGGAACAACCAGATCAGATGCAGAAGTCATAGGAACTCCACCATGTGTCTTTTCATGATTAGGAGTGATTCGTGACACACTAAAATTGTTCTTGGAAAACCAGGCTATTTAGGCAGGAGTCGTTAACCCTCTATGGATTTGTGGCTACCCTAGATATTAAAAATATAGCTGCCAGTGTAGAAGATAGTAAGGTGCACTGTGAAAGAAAAGCTAGGGTGCCATGTTCTTCTTAAGCTTCTATGGGAGACTTTTGAGCATCTACATGAGCGTACATTAATATGTGTTCCTCATCACCTCTCAGTATTATTTTGTAGCATTGCTCCTGGGCTGTGAATGAAAAGGAAACATAAATCACTTTGATCTGAGTCACAACTTCAATGTGTGAATTCACAAATTGTTTTGATAATGGCAGTTTTAAAAGTTTGTCTGACATTAGTTTCAAAGCCAATAAAGTGACCTTTTAGATGTGTGGCTAGCTAACTGCTCTCATAACTTTTGCTGTGAAAAGCTATGTTAGGCTGCACACAGCACTGTTTCTTCTGGTTGAGCATTGATCCAGCCTGCCATGAGTTTAGGCTCAAATAAATTAGGGCTACAGTTATTAGGAGTATTTTGGAAAGTAGATGCATTATGAGTCCTAGAAGAAAAAGATGGTTCGGTATGTATGAAGCAGTTTTTTTCTGTGATACTCAGCTTAGAAATGCATACAGAGACATTTTTGCTACAAGTTTTGCTCTGGATGCATCTCCTCAGTCAATTTCTATTTTTACTTTCACCCCCTGTATGCTTGTAATCTAAACCAGCGGCTGTAAAATGTGACATGTAGTGCTAATATTGAACCATGAAACTCCGTGTGCATCTGCTATCGGTGATGGGCAGAGCCTGCACGGCCAATATCACTAACAACCAAAAGTTCTCAGTTGTCCTCAGACAATCCAACTGATATAATTAAAATTTTGGTGAAAATCTTGTCACTGTACCTACACCTACTGGGGAGATTGGGATGTGTGGGGAGCAAATCTAGCAGTATTGCCAGTCCATCAAGCATAGAGAGAACAGCTAGGACCCCAAATCACAGAGGCACTCACAGGATACCTTTGCTGATTAAAAATTTACCTTCTGAGTCTCCAGTTTCAGGTGGAATAAAGTACTTGTCTAAAAGGCAGCTCACCAAGAAAGTGGGCAAGTTCTACAGAATTGTCATGTAATCTGCTGGTATCAAGTCCATACAGGCAACAAATTAAAGCTTGCTCCATAGTGGCCTTAGTTGGTCTGTTTAGGTATTCTCATTGCATCTTCAGGCAGGCTGGACTGTAGACACATGGTTACTTTTCTTCTTCTTCCTAGCAAGATTTTTATGTACTTCTGAAGTTTTTCTAGTACTTTCTAACAGTATTAGAAGCCCCCATTTTCTCACTTGCTATAGGAATTTCACTGAAGCACAGAAATAAGGATGTTGTCAACGCCAAAAGTGTTTTTGAAAGTTGATGTATTTTTTGTTGCTGCAAATTTTTAAAAATAATAATTTAAATAATATTCAATTCTATGTTACTCTTTTCTGTGCTTTTTGATGAAGTCTTATGTTTATAAGATCTGCTGTACATGTGGTTTGGAGGGCCTAAGTTGCTGAGATAAGCCTAAACAAGTGAGAATACATGTTAAGAACATGAACACGTAATATTCCCAAATACTTACGGTTACAGCTTAGTTTTATACTTTGGTGACCACATCTTCATGACCAAGGGGAAGCCAGCAAACCTAGAGTTTGGGAGAGAAAATACAAATGAGCCAGTGGTTTTGCATGCAAGTCCTAGGAAGGGAATCAGTATAAACTTTAGAGCATTTTTATCCCATGGGGGCCATGTTCTCCCGTGAAGTTCAGCAAAGCCTTTCATATCTGTCACTAGATTGACCTCCTTGGTCTCCCCTGTGTCATGTTGGAGTTGCATGACAACTGACTGATCAGTTGTTCCATCCCTCCTCCACTTGATAAGGAAAAAAGAGGGAGGTGGTGACATTTCCTTCTCATGGTAAACATTACAGAAATGGAAGAATTACACTGGAAATGTCACAAGGTTCTTTTTCTCTTGCTGCCTTTTCTTCCTGTAACTGTTTCCTTTGTGTAGTTCAGGGCTTGCTGGGTTGTGACAAAGCCACCACAGCCATGCCAATATGACATCTCCTTTGTGGTGACTGCAGGCTTCCACCTTCCTTCCAGGTCCTTGTCTGAAACTCACTGTGTGTAGCTGTTTCTGATCACACTGCGTTACAGAGACAGAAATAAACAGCTTTTCTAGGTGGAAGGTTAATAATGGGCCTTGAAATTGTACCTGACTCTTCAGTCAGTAGTAGAGCTGAGAAAAATTTAAAAAATCATTTAATTTTTCTATCACTCACTGTAGTACTGAGCCTTTACTTTGGTGAAATACCTGCAGATTCATATTAAAACATTACTTGCTTCATTTGATTTTAATACATGAACTCTATATGAGACGGATGGATTCGATACAATTTTTACAGATTTGTTTTCACCCTTTTGCTTCACTCTTATCTATCAGAGCATTTTCTGCTAGTGCCATTTCCTCTTTCAATCTTCCTTTCCCATAACGTATGCCAGTATGTGGCAGCAATAAGAACATGTGATTGTAAGAGATAAGAGGGTTTCTTAGAGCTGTTGCCCATGACTAGGGCTAAGAATGTTACTTGGATGGGTGGACAATTCTGTCATGGACCATTATAGCATACCTTGGACTTACCTCTAGTAGCTTTTGTGGAAGGGAGTGGATGCTGGAAAAGATGAGCCATTGATCATTCAACGTAGCAGCTCCTGCCGTTAAATTTTGTACTGTAACTTTTCATTCCTTTCTTTCCTCTTTCTAAGTCTGTGCTATTATTGTAAGTATTCCACACTTAAAACCTCTTGATTCTGTAAGGAATTGGGGAGGGGGGAGGATTTCCCCTATTGTGGATCCCCGTATGCCTTCCTCTCCCATCTGTGGGCTTCATTGTCCACCTTTTTCTGCTCATTAAGACAATCTCTTCATGTGAGATCAGCCTACCTTGTGGTTTGTGAAGCTAAATATCAAAATCTTCACTTGGTTGAGAGCCACGAGACACACTTCCCATAGCTCAGTGAGCTGCGTATAGGGGAATTCTGGGAATAGTTCAAAAGCAGCAAATAGAAATGAAATGCTAGTTGCCCACCTGTCCCATTGTAAGGTGGAGTTAGGCTGAACATTCTGCTGGATCCAGAAATTATTGCACTACTCTCATTTGCTGGCAGTTCTTTTTGAGTACAGGACAGTCTTCAGTTATCATGTAAGTTCTGTACAGCAATGTTGGGTAACTGGAAAAAACAGGAAGGAAAATATTACATCAACATCAGCAAGCTGCAGATTATGGGAAGGAGTGTGTAAACAACATGCTTCTGCTGCTCAGACTTAATTTACTCCTTCACTATTCTGCTCTTCCATCAAGGCATGTAATGGGAGGAATCTAGAGCTGGGATTCATATTTTCTGGTAGCTTGTACGTCTGCAATTATTTATACCCGAGTAGAGGTGAAGTAGACGTGTTATCAGTTCAAGATGGGTGAGCCCAGATCAGCTGGTGCTTCATAAGCTGGATCTGGCTCAGGGGACACACTTCCATCCAGCTTTTTGCCTTTCCCTGGAGGAAGTAAGTTGGGGAAAAGGAGATCATGTTCCTGTGTGCCAGTAATCTGGCATGGAATAGAGAGTTGAGCCAGCAGTGTGCCCAGGTGGCCAAGAAGACCAGCAGCATCCTGGTTTGTATCAGAAATAGTGTGGCCAGCAGGACTAGGACAGTGATTGCCCCCCTGTACTCTGCACTGGTGAGGCCACACCTCAGATAAATACTGTGTTCAGTTTTAGGCCCATCACTACAAGAAAGACAAGACGGACATTGAGTTGCTGGAGCATGCCCAAGGAATGGATGGAGGGTCTAGAGAGCAAGTCTAATGAGGAGTGGCTGAAGGAGCTGGGGTTGTTTAGCCTGGAGAAAAGGAGGCTCAGGGAGGACCTTACCACTCCCTACAAGTACCTGAAAGGAGGTTGTGATGAGATGGGGGTCAGCCTCTTCTCCCAAGTAACAAGCAATAGGACAAGAGGAAATGGCCTTAAGTTGCACCATGAACCAATATTCAACCATGTTTAGGTTGAATGTTAGGAAAAATTTCTTCACCAAAAGGTTTGTCAGGCAGCAGAACAGACTGTCCATGGAAGCAGTTAGGTCACCATCCCTGGACATATTTAAAAGATGTGTAGTTGTGGTGCTTAGTAACATGGTTTAGTGGTGGACTTAGCAGTCTTAGGTTAACGGCTGAACTCGGTGATCTTTAATATCTTTTCCAACTTAAAACCAATTCTATGACTCTGTCACTGTACCAGCTGGTGTGAAGATGCAGGGCTGGAAATTTGTTTCCTATGATTTCATTCTACACAGAGAGTTTATGCTGCATGCATGGCTCATGGGGAAAAAGTCCCCACACTAGATCGTTCTGCAGTAAATAGTTTTGTGACAAAGGAAAAAGAATATGACCAAGACTGTGGCTTTACAGTATTTCTGTAACATTCTTAGACCAAAGCACATTGTCTACTGGGAGGATACTGTATAAAAATGAACAGAATTGGTACTGCTTTCAAGCTCCATAACAGCAGTCTCCTTTGGGAGCTGACAGGAGGCTACAGAGTGAAGTTCTGGTACATACAAATTGCTCCCCAGCTTCCTCCTCCCTGAGCTTGTGCTTTACACTGTCTTTTCCCCTTTGTATAGTGAGTTTTTGACTCAGTCCCCAGCTGCTGGAGTACATTTGGGGTTAACAGTTGAAATTGATGATCTTGAAGGTCTCTTCCAATCAGAATGAGTCTATGATTCTATACATTTTCTTGAGCCCAGGATCCAGAATTTGTGTCTGTGCCTGAGAGCGATTCTGGAGAGGAGCTTGGTGAATGTGTTGTCTTGCACCCAGCCTGCATGCCACATCCCCCAGCAATCCTTTTCTGCTGCCTGCCACTGGTTAAATGTTCTTCCTGTCCTCTCTCATCTTGGTACAAGGGCCCTTTGCTAACCCCCTCCTCTGGCCTTGAGTAACTTCCTCCTGACATACTGTGGGTAAGCTTTTAGCTAAGTCCTTGTTCCTATTGGGGTCTTCTAAATGAGCCTCTGGGACCATCTTGCTATTGCACCTCACCCTAAGAACAGTACCCACAGCTGCTTCTCCCAAACCAAACTCTCAGCAGAAGAGAGTTTGTGTTTGGGGCAGTGCATGGGAAGGGGGAGGGGGGG
>NW_008629093.1:0-8969 GCF_000691845.1 Merops nubicus
CAGCCGGGTGACGGGCAACGCGCGTCGGTCTCCAGGGTGCACAGCGCTGTGCTCCCTGCACCGCAGACCCGGGGGCTGTGCAGTAATAAGGCTTTTTTTTGACGTTGAGCCGTTTTGAAGAGGTTAAGGTGATACTTTCTGAAAACGTGGACGTTGTTGCACTTGTGTCTCGTTCCATGGTTTTCCTTCTGTCAAACACCTGCAAGGTGTCTTTCTGATCTGAATGGTCTGTGCCTCTGTCAAGTTCCCATTGAAGCTGTTGGTGTCATTGAAGTGATGTTTACTTTGATGTGGTAGGAGATGTGAATTAACACAAAGGTGCAATGCCCGAAGAATCCAGGTTTTAAGGTCGTGGAGGGCTGGCTCGGGGAGCGCTGTGGGTCTGTGAGGCACCGTGTCCTCTCTGACTTCCCGCTGTAGAAGCAGCTCCTCTACTCGTTTTGTGAAACTGTTTCCTGTCTGAAGTAACTCGGTGGAGGGTGCTCAGCACATCTTCCTCACAGAGGAGCAGAAGGGAAAGCCTGACAGCACAGGGAACCCTAGTCAGGCAGCTCAGATAAAAATCCTGATAAAACAAGCGTGACGTGCAGGGTAGCCTAGCTTCAAATGGGGAAAGGGTTTTTAGCTTATTCTCTGCAGTCCTTGGAGAAATAACTTCAGAAAGGAGAAGATGTAAGTTTTATCTCCTTTGATCCAGGCCGACCGAGGTCAGTGTTGCCATCCCTGTTTACAGAACTTGTCAATACCGAGGGAGGAAAATAGGTAAATATAGTTGTCATTTAATCTCTTGCAGGAGGTCAGTGCCTGCACTTACTTCAGACTAATTAGCACGGGATTAATGGATCATCTCTCTAGTATCCAAAGCAGCACGGCAAACTTTGATTGCCCCCGATGATTCAGGCTGGTGGGACAGCTGTAGTTTTTTTCAGGACTAGCTGTACCCCAGCAGGGGTTTGGCTGCAGCACTGGTGCTGAGCGCTCCTCGGGCAGGTGCCCAGCCCGGGACGTGTTGTGTGGGGTGTCCATGCCCTGGCACCCCCCTGCTGCCACAGCTGTGGGGAGCTGGTGTGGCGGGTGGGCTGCAGCTCCTGACGTGCTCCGGGTGTTACTCCTGCTCAGAGATTCTGTGCCAGTAGTGTCCTCAGATTGGCAATTTTAACTGGTCATGTGGTAGCCACGGGATGGTTTATAAGCTGTGGGTGGAAGGCTCCTTAGATTTGGTGCTGGGTGTAGTGTATGTGTTAGGTCATCACTGCACCCTGCAGGGTACCCAGATAGGAGTTTCTTCCTCCCACAGTTTATCTGCCTTTCTTCCCTCCTGGTGTCAACCAAGAGCCTTGGACTTAAATGGATACTGGTGGGCTGACACAGCCTCAGGGTACTAAATTTGCCCTGAGTTTTATGATTGGTTTATTATTGCATTCTTGTACTATTTTTTTCTCCTCTCCTTTGCTGCTCAACAAGAGAGGGAAGAAACATTGCTCACACTGAGCATGGGCAGATAGGGACCAAACCCATGGAAATAAATGAATACACGTTTGCTTTTTGTGCAGTGTCATCTGAGGCTGTGACAGACTGAAAGAAAAGAGTCTGGTTAATCTTGTTAACATGGTATCTCAGATCTTAACACTTTGAGGAAGTTAAGTAAAGACAGAACTAGTGACTGGCTTGCATGTGAGTGCTTTTCCAAGCCTCTAATAATTTCCTCCTTAGAACTGTTCCTGAAGCTCTCACTTTTGTCCAAATAATTATCTTCTCCCCATGTGTTAGGAGTCTATAACTGTCTATGCTTTTCCCCTTACTCTTCTTTTTAGAAGAAAGCCTAAACCTTTCCTCTCTCCTTTCTTTGTGTTGGAATTTTAAATTGGCTGAAATTGTGCTCTAGGGGAAAAGTGTTTTGCTGGTAACAAAAGTGATGTGTTCATGATGTAAAGGAAATGGCAAAACTGTTTTAGCTCAGATCCAGTATGGAAATGAGTTTTTAGTTTACTTTAGAATAAAAATATCCTTCCTCATTTCCAGATGATACCCATTCTCAGGTAAAATTTGGGGATGTGTGTCCTAAGTATGCCATGAGTGACAACCATTAACACCTGAACTTTTAGACTGTAGTGAAAACAGTGAAAAAACATGGCTTGTGTGGCTCTTGGATAGCTCTAGAAACAGTGGTAGGAATATATTTGCCTTTAAATTACATGGAAATATGTAATATGTGAATGGTTGCATTTCATCTCAGGACTCTGTGAGGTTCACAGCCACAGTCATGAATAACTGTTGGTCAGGTTTTGAGGAGGAATTGCAGCACCAACCAACAGATGTGTTGGGGAGCGCGGTTCTGTGCCTGGAAGGCTGAGCCCCTGGGAGCAGCTCCGTTTGCAACCTCAGAAAGCTAGTTAAGATTTCTTCCTGCCCTGTCAGAAGGTCCCTGCAGGACACCCGAGAGGACACGGCGCCGGGTCGGTTACAGCTCATCCATGTTTCTTTGCCTCCCCAGGGCCCCCGGCCAGCCTGTTCCAGCCGCCCCGCCGCCCGGGGCTGGGCACTGTTGGGAAACCCATCCGCCTCCTGGCCAACCACTTCCAGGTTCAGATCCCCAAGATCGATGTGTATCACTATGATGTAGATATCAAACCAGAAAAACGCCCCCGGAGAGTGAACAGGTATGAGTCATTTCATTAAAAAATTAATTAAAACCCATGTACACTTCAGCTTCATCGAAGTGTACATACTAGAAATTCTTCATCTGCTAAAGTCCAGTTTACCTGTTTGCCACATTGGCTTCTCAGTGAACAATAATATAAATATTCTCATTTTTGTTAAGTTACTTTGCAGCTGGCCTGTGATCTGGAAGTGTATGAAGCATTGAGCTACAGCTGCTTTTACTTTCCAGTCCACCAGTTGACGCCCCTGATAATTGTTCCACAGTGTCTTCTACAAATGTGTGTTAGCAGCTGAGGGGAGGGATTTGAGGTTGCAGATTGATGCCAGCATTTTTGGGTTCACATGTGGGTGCTTTGTCAGCAGAATCAATTTGCAGAGCTCCCCGGACCAAAGCAGGTGCTTGTATTTGCTCCTGTGTTTGAACCCATCCCCAGACCCTGCTGCCTGTTTTGCCTGTGCCTGTGCTGGCAGTGTGGCTGCCTGCCTGTGTGCAGACACCCCTGAGCTGGGACTTGGCAGCCTGGATCTGGAGGTGACTTTTCAAACCCCTGGAGCTGGGCTGGGTGTGCTCTGCTGCACTGGCGACTCTCCCACATTGTTTAAGAGAATCTGAAAAAGGAACTCAAAACTGTGTAAGACCAGTGCTGGATTTTCTGTTCTGTGACCTAACTCGGTAAATCCCTCTGCAGAGAGGTGGTGGACACCATGGTGAGACACTTCAAGATGCAGATATTTGGGGATCGGCAGCCCGGGTACGACGGGAAGCGGAACATGTACACGGCACACCCCTTACCCATCGGCCGGGACAGGGTGAGTTACCAGGGCAGATCTGCCTTCTGGAGGGAGAAGTGTTACAGCATCTTCTGAAAAGTGTCGTTTTATTGCCATAAACCCTAAATTCTGTTCACTTGTATCGTTTTGGAAGCAGCGGTGCCAGTCGGGGATCTCTAGGAACTTACTGGTGTTCTATTGACATTTCTAATTCCTGGCTCCTCAGTTGGAGAATTTGTCAGAGCATGTGCTGGTGCAGGGGGCTCTTGCAGCTGCAAGGGCATTTTTTTTTTTTTTCACCCTGGTAGAAACTTCCCTTTTCTCTCTTCTAACCCTTGTTCTGTTGTTAAATGATAAGGCAGTTGCAGATGACAAGCACGCTGGTTTGGTTTGGCTGCACTGTTGAGATATGTCCTGTTCCCTAAGAACTGGCCCTGCGTGGTGTGGGCCCCACTCTCCAGCACCCCAGCTCTGACTGCCTGCAGTCTCTAGTAACCAGTCCTGAGGTGCAGCTGAACCCTCATCTGCTGTTCTCCCCAGAGGTCTGGTTATTGCTGGTATGGTGCCACGAGGAGTACGTAGGCTGTGTTAACATTTACCCTTTGTGCTGGCAGCGTGTGAGAATAATCTCAAGTACTGTGCTAAAACTCTGAGATTTGTGTTTCCCAGTGAGTCTTTTTTCTGACCAAAAGGTTTTCTCGCCTTCCTGTTTCGTTCTCAAGACATCTTGCTGTTAATTGGATGACTTGGAAGAAATGACTCATAGTTCTCCAGAGCTTTGATGTCACCATACTAATTACTGCTTAAAATTTACACTCAAAGATTCCTCAGTGCAGTTTCTCTGATGAATAAATTACAAGCTTTCGAAATCCTAAGGAAGCTGATTGTAATTTTTAAAGACAAGAACCAATTGTCAAAAATACAGGTTCAAAGGATACCTAGGAGAAAAACGTGACCTTGCTTAGTGTTGTGATAGTCTACAGTCCCTGACAAGAGCTTGTGCTTAATTCTGTTCTGTGTCAGGTGGATATGGAGGTGACACTTCCAGGAGAGGGGAAGGACCAGACATTTAAAGTGTCCATTCAGTGGGTGTCTGTTGTCAGCCTCCAGCTGCTGCTGGAAGCTCTGGCAGGGCACCTGAATGAAGTTCCTGAAGATTCGGTGCAGGCGCTTGATGTCATCACTCGGCACCTTCCCTCCATGAGGTGGGTACTTCTGGTGCCTTCCTGACTGCCTTCATCTTGTGTCTGTCTCAGTGTTTGTATTTGTTATTTCTTGCTGACGGGCTGAGGGATGCAGTTGTGTAATTCAACACCTGCCTTAGAAATTTGCACTAGAATAGGGAAATCGGATATGAACTCGGATTGTTTCTGCTGGTCAGGTTTCTCACAGGAGTTGCTGTAGCCTTTCCAGCTGTACTGTTGGTAGAGGCTTTGTGTTCTTGCTGTGAGTTGACTCTAACAGTTCTAACCCACTGAAGAAACATGTTTTAAACACTATGGGCATGAACATAAAAATGCATATCTGAAAGGAATCATCAGAGTATTAATTTTTCCTGCTTTTTTTTCAGGTACACTCCTGTGGGTCGCTCCTTCTTCTCCCCGCCCGAAGGCTATTACCACCCCCTGGGTGGTGGCAGGGAGGTCTGGTTCGGGTTCCACCAGTCAGTCAGGCCTGCCATGTGGAACATGATGCTCAACATCGATGGTACGTAGGAAATTCTGTCTCACTAATGTGGCAGAGTTCTTCCTGCTTCTAAATTAAACGTCCTCTTTTTTTTATCTTAGTGTCAGCAACTGCTTTCTATCGTGCCCAGCCTATCATTGAGTTCATGTGTGAGGTCCTGGACATTCAGAACATCAACGAACAAACCAAGCCTCTTACAGACTCTCAGCGTGTCAAGTTTACCAAAGAAATCAGAGGTAAAGGCTTGTTCTAGAGCTGCTGCAATAAAACACTGCAAACGTGCTCCTGTTACATTGCCACGAACATTGGCAAGCTTGGGAAGCTGGCCTGTTCCTTTTGGCCTTTGTGTTTCTTAAAGGTGACTCCTATGCCTGAATTTATTCAGATGACTTTTGGGTTTTCAGGTCTAAAAGTGGAGGTTACCCACTGTGGGCAGATGAAGAGGAAATACCGGGTGTGCAATGTGACTCGGCGACCAGCCAGTCACCAGACGTATGTAGAGAAGCACTTTCTGAAAATGTTTGAAATATTAAACCTGTTAGATATAGGAGTTTGGTGGGGTTTTTTTATGTTTATGTAAGAACAATTGGTTCTGGAGGTGAAGCAGCTGTGTGGCTTTACAGGAATGTCTGGTGGAGTAGAGGAACAGTGTGCATTTAGACCAATGCTTTATTTCCTTCAACCCAGGAAAACTGAAGCTGTGTCCTGCCTCTAAATGTAGTTATCAAAGGCTGTAATTTTTAAAATAGCTATGAAAAATTCAGTATATAGTCTCTAAGTTCTTTTCATAAAGAAGAGATTCAATAGCTGAGAAAGTAAGTGTTTCAGCATTTCAAGTCTGGAATAGATTTTTCCATACCTTTTTTTCCCTGTAAAAACAATAAATCTTGAGACGTGTAACCAGAACAAATGTCCGTTATAGGTTTCCTCTGCAGCTGGAAAATGGGCAGGCTATGGAGTGTACAGTAGCTCAGTATTTTAAGCAGAAGTACAGTCTGCAGCTGAAATACCCTCACCTTCCATGTCTGCAAGTGGGACAGGAGCAGAAGCACACGTACCTGCCGCTGGAGGTAGGGTCTGACTCCCCCTGCGCCGCCCTGTGCCGGCCGTTAGCCGGTGTCACCCCCCGCTCGCTGTCCCCCCCAGGTGTGCAACATCGTGGCTGGCCAGAGGTGCATCAAGAAGCTCACGGACAATCAGACCTCCACCATGATCAAAGCAACGGCGAGATCTGCGCCCGACCGGCAGGAGGAGATCAGCAGACTCGTAAGTGTTCTTTCCAGCTCAACACCTGCTCGTGGCTCTTCCAGAGGCATCGTAGCATATCTCAGAAGTAGACTGACCAAGAACTGCAGAAGTTACAAAATCTGACTTCTTTAAAACAAACCCTTTGAAGTAGAAGAGGCTGCTGGTGGCAAAGAGGACAGAGCCACCCGAAGCGTTGGGTGTGGTTACAGCAATACCTTCCTTCTCACCAGGTGAAGAGTAACAGCATGGTGGGTGGGCCCGACCCCTACCTGAAGGAGTTTGGCATCGTTGTCCACAATGAAATGACAGAGCTGACGGGCAGAGTTCTGCCAGCCCCAATGCTGCAATATGGAGGCAGGGTGAGTTCTCCATGCCTTGTGAAATACCTTGTCCTGAGGTTCTTTAAATTCATGAAGTGTTTTGTGTATCTTATTTTAAAGCTTCCTTTCTAACAAAGCAGCGATTTATTTTTAATTTACCTTTGTTTTTTACCTAGAACAAGACTGTGGCCACACCAAACCAAGGTGTGTGGGACATGAGAGGGAAACAGTTCTATGCTGGCATTGAGATTAAAGTCTGGGCTGTTGCCTGTTTTGCTCCTCAAAAACAATGCAGGGAAGACTTACTAAAGTAAGTAGTTTTCTATTTATTCAGGATACCTGATTCAAGGTTTATTTTCCTCACATTTCTGAAGGGTGATATGCAGTGTAAACAGATTTTAATGCATCTAATGGTAAAATGTGTAAACAACAGTTCAGCAGTGTCCTAAGTGCAACTCAGGAGGAGTCTATGGCAGAGTTCAGAACCTGACTGGCCAGCTAGGAAAAACCTTAGTTCCCTTACTACTGAGACTGTGTTTCTGCTCAGGGGGCTGCATTCCACTTGTATCCTGTTTTCACAAATAACTGATGATGGTCTTTCATTCTAAAACATGAAGTATTTTTTTTCTTAACCTTTGCTGCCTCCCAGGCAATATACACCACTTTTTTTTTTCCTCTGTCCTTCAAATTACTCTACAAAATCCTAAAGCAGAATTTGAGTGAGCCACTGAAATGTTTGGCAAAAATCATGGTTGCAAGATAAGTTTGGTGCATGAGTAAAAGTCTATCATCAGTATTAATTTGGGAATCTGCCTCAGAATGTTCAACTTGAATGTATGTTTGTTTCCACAATGTCAGAATGTCAGAAAGGGGCTTGTGAAACTTCCTCAGACAGGATTAGAATCGTATTAGTAAGTTCCTTATAGTGACAGTTGCTAGGAAGTAATTATTGCAGTGTCAAATTTGAAGTGCTGTGAAACAGCTGCAATAGGAAGTAACTTAGACCTTGTTGACAAAATAAATGGCAGAGCAAAACCTCATGAGAAGATCAGGGCAAGTGCATTTATGTTGAATCTGCAGGAGCTTCACGGACCAGCTGCGGAAGATCTCCAAGGACGCGGGGATGCCCATCCAGGGCCAGCCCTGCTTCTGCAAGTACGCCCAGGGAGCCGACAGCGTGGAGCCCATGTTCAAACACCTCAAACTCACCTACGTGGGTCTGCAGCTGATCGTGGTGATTCTGCCTGGAAAGACACCCGTGTACGGTATGGAGCAGAGGCTGCGGAGCGTCGGTGGTACAGGCAGTGGGTATCTGGGTGTGCGCTGCCTCAGTGGGGAGGAGGCAGAGCATCTCCCCATCATTTATGCTCTGTTTAAAAGGACTTTTGGAGAGGGGGTTGTCGAGCCTGATGGGAGTACATGTGTATCACCAGAGCTAACTGGATCTTTGTCAGTGAACTGTTAAGGGTCTGAATTATGACACCATTTGAAAAAAAAATAAGAGAAAGGAGGTGGATCTGCTGACTGGGTAACTGGAACCACTAACTTATTTTTCTGTCGCAGCTGAAGTAAAGCGGGTTGGTGACACCCTTCTAGGAATGGCCACTCAGTGTGTTCAGGTAAAGAATGTGGTAAAAACCTCCCCACAAACGCTGTCCAACCTGTGTCTGAAGATAAATGCAAAGCTTGGAGGAATCAACAATGTGCTTGTACCTCATCAAAGGTGAGATTAAATCTGAAGCTGTCCTTAAGGTCTGGAGTGTTAAGTAAAATAGTATAATTTTGTTTTATTCACTAAAATGATAGCTTTCAAAATACTACGTGCTTTAGAAACACCCAGTCTGAGGTGGACAGAGAATTGATGCTCCTGCACTCAGAGTCTCCCTAGAAAGCCCTGTGCTGAGGATCACCTCTCATGTCAGAGCAGTGTGTGTGAAAACAAGCTCAAAGGCTATTTTTTTCCCCTTTTTTCCGCCTTTTCTCCGTCTGCCTTTTCCTCTTGCCACTTCCTTAAGCACACTGTATTTCCTTCCAGATTGAAAGAAAGGGGGTGATGCAGAGGGATTTGTGAGAAGTGATTGTAACTTTGTGTGCCTTTGGTCCTTTCCTTGTTGCTTTTTCTTCTCTCTGGGCTGTAAGAGCTTGAGGCAGAACTTTACCCTTCGAGACTGACAGGGTTGTAGTGCTGAGGAAGGGTTTGGATACACCTTCCTCGGTTGGACTTTTTTATTTTTTTCCTTCCTCGCCCTTCTTCTTTGTGTTCTTATTGTTATGATCTAATAA
>NW_008629094.1:0-11094 GCF_000691845.1 Merops nubicus
GCAGCCAGTGACCCCCGGCTGGGCCAGTCCCTGCCTGCCCACAGCTCCCCACCAGCTCCAGGGGAAATCCAACCCTGTCCGAGACGAACCAGGACAATGGGTCAACAGATATTTTGGGAGATCAAGTCCAAACCTTAAATGCCTTGCAGAACTGCTACCAGAGCATAAAGTATTTTAAAAATATAATCACATAAGTAATGACATATGGCAGGGGGAACACCTAATTCTGGACTGTGGAATCACAGAATCATAGAGTGGTAGGAGTTGGAGAGCATCTCTGGAGATCATCTAGTCCAACCCTCCTGATAAAACAGGTTCAGCTAGAACAGGTTGCACATGACTGCCTCCAGGTGGGTTTTGAATTTCTCGAGAAAGAAACTCCACAGCCTTTCTAGGCAGCATGTGCCAGTGCTCTGTCACCCTCACAGGAAAGTTTTCCCTTAACTTTAGGTGGAACTTCCTGTGTTCTACTTTGTGCCCATTGTCCCTTGTCCTATCACTGGGCACCACTGAAAAAAGTCTGGTCCCATCCTTCTCACACTCAACCTCTAGATATTTATCAGAATTGACAAGATGCGCTCCCAGTCTTCTTTTCTCCAGGCTAAACAGCCCCAAGTCTCTCAGCCTTTCCTTGTGAGAGTGATGCTCCCCTCCCCTTATCATCTTTGTAGCCGTCTATTTGACACTCTCCAGTAGTTCCTCATCTCTCTTGAACTGGAGAACCCAGAACTGGACACACTACTCTAGATGTGACCCTGGAGAGAACTTCCCTCCACCTGCTAGCCACACTTTTCTTAATGCATCCCAAGATAACATTGGCCTTCCTGTCCACCAGGGCACATTTTTGACTCATAGTTAACTTCTTGTCCATCAGGATTCCCAGGTCCTCCATGGAGCTGCTTTCCAGCAGGTCTACCTCTAACCTGTACTGGTGCATGGGGATATTCCACCCAGGCCTCTAAGTGCAGAACGCTACACTTGCTCTTGTTGAACTTCATTAGGCTCCTCTCCACCCAGCTCCTCAGCCTGTCTATGTCTCACTGAATGGCAGTGCAGCCTCCTTGTGTGTCAGCCATTCTTCCCAGCTTTGTATCATCAGCAAAGTTCCTGAGGGTACACTCTGTCCCTTCATCCAGGTTATTTATGAGTATGTTGAACAGGGCTGGACCCAGTACTGACCCCTGGGGAACACCGCTAGCTACAGGCCTCCAACTAGACTGCACCACTGATCACAACCCTCTGAGCTCTGTTGTTCAGCCAGTTCTCAATCCAGGTCACTGTCCACTCATCTAACCCACACTTCTTAAGCTTACCTATGAGGATGTTATGGGACACAGTACAAAGTACATGGGAGATTACCTTAGACAAATATTTCTCAAGATTGCAGTTGTCCCTTTTGATATCAAACCATGTGACTATTCCATGAATTGACAAAAGAAGCAGCTGAGTTTCCACTTTAAGGTGCAGTGAATACGCGTGTTGACGTCTGAGCTGAACTAAAAATTGAAAAAATGTTAACCTATTCTGCCTTTTGATTGCTACCCATAGCAATACAGAGTTGATTTTGCTTCACCACCTTTCTCTGAATCAGTAAGCCTTTTTTTATGCGTAGGAGAAGACTTGCTCAAGCCTCATATAAAGATCATTATGTAAAAGTAAAAATGTCACTTCTTCATTTTTGCTATTGTTGTTTTGTAAGAAAATGCTGGCTTGGGTATCTAATACAAGGAATAGCTCATGACTGTGAGTCATAAGTGGAGGGAGATACATCCTTGCAGCCAGTCACAATCATCTGGTGCTCTTTGTGGGTATTTAGGTGGTGTATTGAATACACAGTCAGGTGCCTTCACTGTTTTTCTGGGCTGTCTAGAAGTCAAACAAAGTCATGTGGTGGCACACTACAGCTGACTGAATTTAGGATTCTGCAGATTCAGACGTGGCTTTCGCTGAGCTGATACATGGGCACAACAAAGGCTGATGTTGGTTAGTATACTATGCCTTAGTATGATATAACCTTTGGTGTGTGGACATTGAAATAGTCTTAGGTTATTGATATTTCCTAGTAGTTAGCTTAGTCCTTTGTTCATAACATTGGTTTTCATGTATCCTGTAATTAAATACTCTATGCCTCCAAACACGGGCATCTAGCTTGGAGCTCTGGCTTTGTTAGGCAAGGTAACAGAAGGTCAGCTGTTTCAGTCTTGAACTTTTCATTGTCTGAATGTCTATGAATCATTTAGCCATCTGAACCAGCGTATTTACTTTAAAACTGATTTAGATAGCTAACGATGTAACTGGATATCTGTTGGATGAATAGAAAGGGTTTTAATCAACCATTGGCAAGCATCTCTAATCCCAATGTTTAGTCCTTCACAGAAACAGAAACAAACTAGCCAACAATTTTTTCCCTCTTTCCTGGACCACTTTACTGAAGAAGAAGGAAAAAGAAGCTTACCTTACAACAATAACTGTCCATTCTGTGTTTTAGCAACCTTTCCTTTAAAAGCTGTTCTGTGACTCAATGGAGCTCTAATCACAAATACATGTTAGAAAGCTTTGTACCTCTGAGGCTCTTTTCTTAGGCTAATAATTGTGTCACTGGTTTTCAATGAGAAAAACACATTAACTTTTAATTATTCCTATAAACACTTCAGAGAATGAGGACCGTGTCTGCCAGGATTTTTGACTTTAACATATAGAATATGGCTTTCAGAATAACTTTTCGTATGTAACTGGCAACACACAATCTAATACCACACCTAAATTACCACCAGTAACCAATCTGTTAATGTTTAAAACAGTTTGGATAGTCAATAACTGCTTTTGATCTAACTAAGGGATGTCCATCTCTAATCACTAGTAACAGAAGGAAACTAGATGACCAGTTTAGCGTACATATTTATTTTAGATGACTAAAGCTAGATGAAAATAACATCTGCAGTGGAAAGTCATTAATGACACTACTCCTACTTGCTAGAGAAAACTACAAATTTGTTACTAGCTTGAATCATCAGGAGCCTACATCACTCCTACATCATATGAGATTATGGAAAGATGATGGGGTCAAGGCTTCATCCGTTCTTCCCAAGCTCATCTGTTAAGCAGTGATAAATCTCTATTAACTGGTTCATACAATAGTGTAAGAGGAATTCTAGCACATTTTTGTTCCTAACATTTTTGGAAGCTTTTTGTACACACTGTTGGAGGTCCATAAAACATATAAATTTTTATTTTAGTCTGTAGAAAATTAATGGATATAAAAGCATAATATATTTTGCCTGATATAATTTAGTGAAACAAATACTTGTTTGCAGGGTTCATTTTTCTTCTTTTTTTACAAGTTCTCCTTTTAAAAAAAAATCCCCAGTATTTTGCATGGTATGTAAATTAAGTAAATCATAATGGATTTATTGTACTTAGAAACAAACAAACAAAAAAAAAACAAAAAACAAGGATGAGAAAAAAACAGTGTCATTAGCCTTTAAAATAGTTCTTACACGGTGAAGACATATGCTTTCATTAACTGATCTTTAGTATAAATGGACCTGATCCTTATTTCATAAACCTAATACTAAAATCATTGGATCCTGGTATTGATATGCTTATTTGTAATGCTGCCTTCTGCTCTTTTTGAACCACCCATTGCCTTCATTTTCTTAGTTCACACCCCAATCTCAGAAGAAGTATATTTTGTTTGTAGTTTTTTTCTGTATTAGTTATCAACACAGCACACAGCACTTCGCCTACACTACCATAGGGATATTTATTGGAAGGGTTTTTTTTACTTCAGAGAATCTTTTTCAAGTAGCTTAGTACAGTCAATTCTAATATACTTTTTATTCATAGCCATCAGAAAGAGAACAAGACACTGAAACTGTTAAAAAGAACCCCACAACTCCAAATGTTGTACCTCAGCTTACTCTAAATCAATTGTGAAAATACTGAGTTAGATATGTTGATGCCCTATTTGGAATAACTACCCAGTATAATCTAGAGAAATATTTGCTCCTGTTGTTAGACAAAGCCCAGGCTGATAAGGTTTGATAAATGTGTCCTGCTTTAGTGTTAAAGTAGATTAACATTCTGTCTTAATTTCCTAATTGGTTCCTTCAGAATGTTATTAAGATGATTTTCTGTGTTATGTTGTTACTATTGACTTTAGAAAAGTCAATAATACTGTAAGTATTAAATCACAACACTGATACTGTAATGGATATTTTGAAACTTCATGTTCAGGGAAGAATGCAGACTATGGAAATGTGGACTCAGTTTGATTCTTTCTTACTTTACAGAGGTGAGGCATTTCAAGGTAAATTTTTAACGGATTAATTAATCTACTTGTTTGGAGGAGGAGAACTTTGAATATTGTACTCCCTTGTTGTAGCACTTTTATAATGCTCACAAAAACATAGGATGCACTAATGGAATAAAGTTCAATTTTAGGATATCATATGAGTTCAAGCAGTGAGAAGTTCAGGAGGTAGAAAGATTTAATGTCTTTTGTATATAATTCAAAACTGTGTCTGGTCATACCTCAAGTATATCTAGATCTAGTGTTAAAATTTGTACTCATTCACATCTTGCCATTATCCAGAAACAGAGCATGGTAAAGAAAATGACAACTGGTTATTGAGAGATGATAGGAAGAAAATTTTCAAGCATGTAGGTTTGCCAAAATACTAAGTTTATCAGATTTGTCCAGTGTAAGGAAATTTCCATTAGGTCTAACAAGATTTATGGAGGTAAGCTCTTTTTATCAGATAAGGTTGTGTCTTTAAAGCCACATTATGTGATAGAAAGACATGGGCAAAACTACAGAGAGTGACAGCAACAAATAAGCATTAGTGAGGTGGGTGCTGTGAACATTTAGTGTTCAGCTGAATGCATTCAGTGGGCCTACAAGGAGATGTAAGCCTGAAAAGAGTATTAAAAATTACATCCTCTAAACATTCATGAAGAAGTGAGCTGAAATAGTTGTTAAATCCAATGGCCAGACACAGAATAAAATTATGAATGATTCTGTAAAAATGTTTTGTTCACACAGTGGATGAAGCTGATCATGAAAGGACTTTAAATATATATATATAAATTTCTCATAAAAAGTATTTATTTAACAAAACCAAAGCTTTTATCAGGTATATACTCAAGTAATAATTCTCCAAAATAAAAAATATATCTGAAAACAGGATTCTAAACATCAAAGAATTTGTTATTTTAAACCAAAAAACTTCTGCATTTTGATAAAAAATGGATTCTTATTTTGAATATTTATGTTTAACTCATAATAAACTCTCTAAAAATAAAATGGAATCTTTGAAATCAAATGCTTCAGGACAAGAAATAAAATTTTTGTCTCACTTATTTTTTCTGTTATCCTTTTAAACATATTCTTAGAACTTTACTTTGTATCCAAAATTAATATAGAAAAAAACCACCTTCAAAATCTGTCACAGGACAGAAAATTCACATAGCTCTGGCTTTACATGCCATCTGTCTCCCTCTTTAGTTTCAGCACAGGGCAACCTATTTTTGATGATACATGGTTGTATTTTAATGATAGTCTATAGATGAGTTTGCTGCCTGGACAAGTACTAGTTTAGGCCACTTGTGGAATTTTAATTTCTAAAACACAGAGAAATCAGTATAATATACTGCAACAAAAAAGGAAAAAGTGATGCTTTTGGCTACTGTGTAGGTAGACTGAGAACTCCCACCAGTGATGAACCCTATATTTCTTCTCCCATTTTCACATCTTTCATTTCCTTCATCATGCTTCTCAATTCCAAAAATCAGTGTGAATTTGATTTGCATGAAGTCTTTGGATTGTACTTCTCAGCATAAGCTTGATTATAGGTTTTGAACTTAACCCTGTGTAGAAAAAGAAATATCTTCTGTGGGAAGAGAAATATCGCCATATTTATCGTCCTTTTCAGATTAGAAACAAGACAAAAAGGTCTTAAATCTACTAACAAAAATCAGTCAGGAAGACTCAGGTTTATGCAAAGGTAAAAGTACAAAGTTTGTGTCTTTTGATTTTAATTTCTTTTTTTATTTCTCCCCACAGAGTAGCAGTCATAGTAACATAAAATCATTCACTTCTGAGATGTCCAAACTGTATATGTAAGAACCAGTTTAAGAGTGGGCTTAGAGCTGTATCAAGGTATTCAGAGACCAGCTACTGAACAGAGTAGCTGCTCTCTCCTTGGTGGAAGAACTCAACCCACCTTTCTGCATACTCCTTTCTGTAAGAACTTCTTTGCAGCTGGCCCTTGAATGGAGATTACAGCTTTCATAGAATGAGCCAAAAATCACCAGACACTAACTGAAAAGAAAAAGAGATTTGCAAATATGCACCCATCAAAAGCAGACTGAGACATTCTGGTCTAACATTAACTGATTAGCACCCAGAAAGCCTCTCTTCTCTTCTAAACCTATCCAAATCCCTTAAAACACTCTGATGAACTTACATTTGTGATGTGTGCATGCATACCATTTCTTAACAGATATAGGAGTAAAGTGGACATTTATATAATAAATGCAGTCCCTCGCAGATGAAAAATAAGGAAAATAAAACAAGCACTTGAGAGGCCAGGTGGAAGCCTCTTATACAGGCAGTGTGTAATCCTGAAGTATTATGCAAATAATACTTTAGAAACCTCAAAATAATATAAAATTAAACTCAGCTTACCTGAGACTGACTGCTGCCTTAAAAGCACAGCTGGAAAGGCGCAACACTGTCTTAAATGTTCAGCATGATAATCACTGCATCTAACATAGAAAGAGTATCAACTGGTTAATGAGTTAAGAAGACTTATGGTATTAAAAGTGATTATTCCTAGCTAAACCAATATGTGATTGATTTGCAGTGGGAGAGGTATTTATTATGGAATCATTAGTGGTGCACTCAAGTAATTTATTTTGCTTCTAGGTCTTGTCTTCAAGTAAGATATTTGTATGATAGGCATGAATTCAACATCTGTATGTGTAAGAGTATAGTCATTGTTGCAAATACAACAGAATTTTTTTTTTATTTATTGTGTCAATAAACTTTTATAGAGACAAACAAAGCAATAAAATCATTGCATCATGGTATTGTAAGCAATATGGCCATGGGGAAAGGTGAGAGTAAGTGAAATGAATTGGTGCTTAGGATAATGAAGGTGAGGGACTAATGGGACCCAAAGGATCTGAGTAAAATACAGACAGATTCCTAGCAAGCTTCCTTCAACTCCTCAGAGAGTAATTCTGCTTGGTTTTGACCAAAAAAACTGCAATGGCCCTTCATTTCTAATCCCAGGCTTTTTATGAGCAGTTTTCCCACTCACACTGAATTGTGCAAAGAAAGTAGTAGGAGAAAGTGAATAGATCCACAAGGACTGATGGAAAATAATAGAATGGCTCCACAGGACGAGGAGAACAGTTTGTGGTTAGAATCATGGAAGGATGTTACCTTCCTTTCAGAGTACAGGCAGGGAATTAAATAGATTTATGAGAAATGTCAGAGGAGAAATAAATTGAATCAAATACTATCTATCTATCTATCTATCTATCTATCTATCTATCTATCTATCTATCTATCTCCTTACCTAAGTTTTTTTTCCTCTGGGCATATCCAAGTTGCATGAGTTCATGCTGTAAGTGCTATTATTTCTTTACTTTACAGGGCCCCCATTCTTCAGAGGAAAAAAAAAGGTCTCTCACTGCTGTAGATATGTGACCTGTGATGAATAATCAACCCTATAATTCATTTTGAAAGTCACCTAAGGTCACATAAAATTATTTTTTAACTTCTGGGTTTTTTTTACCCATGTTCTTTTTAATGATTCTTCTGGATTCACTCAGGAACAAAACAAACAAAGAAAAAAAACTCCAAAACATACAATAATCAACTGATTATGCTACCACTGCAAAAAGATATTCTTCTTTCAACAGCTATGTCCAGGCAGAATTGAAAAGTCACTTGAGAAATCTTTTAAAATTATTGTTATTTTATTTTTAAAATCAGCTCAATAGGTCCTGGGGTTTGACTGTTTGCTTTGGTTAAGTATCACTGTATTCTTAGCAAATCTTAACTAAACCAGTCAACCTTTTCTCTTTCACCCACCACTATCTCTCGTCATTTAGGCTAAATAAGTAACATACAACAATCAGTAAGTCTATAAAACTCTACCACTAGTGAAGAATTTCATATGCATATTCAGTGTGAGATTTTTTTTTCTTCTTCGTTTAAGTATACATAAAAAATGAGCCTCATTCACATCTCATTTAGTTCATAGGAAGTGCAGGATCCTGAAACAGGAGTCAGCAGAAGAGCTCTTAGAGACTGTTTATAGTCTTCTTAAAGTCAAATAGCTGCATTAAGAGAACCTGAATTGGTTAGGATCAAATTCAAATCTGGAGCATCTTCATTCAAGCCACCCAAAGTTTTGGGATGCTTCAGGGAAGGATATATAAATTCAAGATACGAGTAAACATCACAGATCTTAATTAATAATCACAGATTAGGATCATTACTAGTGTAACAAAGTTACATGTACAATGTTAAAAAAGGGGAGCAAATTAAAAAGTTGATGTGATCATATAAATGAAAACCAATAGACATCAATGTCTTTCTTGTCTTTCACGTTGCAGCACATCAAGAGTCTATTAATTCCTGACTGATTTTATTTGCTCGGTTCACCTTAAAATGGAAAAGTATTACTAAACCTGTGCTAAAATATCAACATAGATTGGAGTCTGATCTTAAAGGTTATTCTTGGAGGTCCAAATAGGTTAATATTTATTATTCTATCATTCTGCCTTTCTCTTTAAGAAGCAATTCTAGTACTAACCTGGAATTGGCTAAGCAAGTTACTAGTTGCATGTATCTACCTTATAATTAAATGGCATACCTAAAAGGCCAGCACACTGGTGTTCTGATCTAAAATTAGAACACACTGCTATTATTGCAATAGCTCAAAAATTGAATAAACAAGCCAGCATTTTGATATTTGAGCAAAATAATTTTTGGGGAAAAAAATTACCTCATAATTAATACTAGATATGAATAAATGAAATATGATCAACAGTCATCCAGCACAGAAAATGAAAAATAGCTTTTGTAGGAGCACATTACAAAGATAAACCAGCCTGTTAAATTTTGAGTAAATCACCTTTTATCCACTTTTTGTGACATACAGCCCTGGAAATTGATAGCTTGAGTTCCAGGCCCTCCTGAAAAATATCTTTTCCAGAGGTGGCCTATGTCTTAAATCAGATACTGTGTGAAGACTATTTACATTTTTTTTCATTCCCTCCCCCAGCCCAGCTTAATAAGATTCCCTCCAAAATGCCAGTTTCACCTTCTGATGTGAGCAGATAGCAAAAAGCAGCGACCATAACTATTACAGGATAGTACACAGAAAACAGAGAACCAAAAATACGATAAAGGAAATCTGGACTTTTTTTCATTATCTGGTATTTAAGCAGGGCACCTTTCCTGCAAAAGGGAAGGAATTATCTCAAGGTTATTTATTCATTTACCAGCAATCAACTGGGTTCAGATAGTTGAAATCCCTGGTATCCAGAGAGTCAGTAAGAGGTCTCATGCATATGTTCTACTTTATATTGCTCATCTGCAAAACAATGAGGCTTGTAATGATGTGAAAGGTTTAATGGACTCTCTCCTGGTTCATCCTCTATCTAAGCTGATTGTTTTTTGTGTAGTGTAATCTTCTTAAGAGTGCGGTTCCCACAGGGAGATGAGCAGGCAATGACTGGACTGTGGAAGGCAGCTCATGCTAGGGATCAAGGATCATCCAGTTAGCAGTTTCACATTTAGAATTCCCTAATATTCTGGTTATAAAGAGCAGCTTGATAAGACCTAGGGCTGGTTTTGGCTACCTTGCACAAAAAGAAATTATTTTAAGTGCTACCATTTAAAACTTCCGTAAAACACCCATCAGAAAGTATTATCAGCCAGTTAATTATTAGTAAGACTCAAGGAGGCTAAGACAGTGATGCAGCTATTTAACACAATAGTAGGTGATCATATGAAAAAACAAAACATGAAAAAGTGCTTGTATTTGACAAAACTATTCAAGAAAGGTGATGTTTAGTGGCACTGATTAAGATATAACATTCCGTAATAACTGAAGCTTAGCTGCTTATTTGCTTTAAAATTAATAGGAAAAAAAATAGGAGCTTTGAAATCCTAAATCTGAATTAATTTAACATTAAACATCTGAGACATCAATATTTTATCTTTAATCTTTTTTGTTCTTAAAAAGCTGCAGAGGAAAACAAAGCGGAAAAAAATCCTCTCTATAGTCTTTTCTTTGCATCTTAATTGTCTGTTGAAAGAAAAAAATTAGCTAGTGTGTGACTCTAATATGTATTGTGAAACAATTTTTAAGGCATCTGAGATCAGAAATATGTTCTTTCACATATCATTGACTGTGTCACACTTGTTTCTAAACTTACTTCTAGTCTTAAAATTAAAGGCCAAGTTAGTGCCATCAACCAACATCATGAGACAGTCATATTTACCCTGGGAAATCTGTCACTTCATAGAGAATTGGTTTAGATGAGGATGGAGAAAACAAAACTGTTATGAGGAAGGAACAACTTAACGAAAAATAGACTCTGAGCAAGATTAATAGGATACATAAATTCATAGAGTGAAAGGCCAGATGAGACAACTGCTTCAACTACTTTGACCCACTCCAAACCACAGGACGTTGCATTTCATCTACTAAACCTTGTATGGAGACCAGTCACTTGTGTATGACTGAAGCAAAACTTGTGCTTAGCTAAAGGACATGAGAAGATAAACACTTTGAAATCAAAGCATCAAGAGAAGAACCCAATACTTCTCTTTCAAGCATATTCAATTTATTATTTTTTTTTAATGTGGAAAACCTGTCATTTCTTTTTTAAATGTGTCAAATATCTGTTGTTATGTCTTTTGCTCCTATTATTTTATGAAAATGTCATTAGGGTCTTAGAGTGAGTTAAGCTGGAATGGAGTCAAGAGGTCATCTACTCCAATTCTCAGCTCTAAGAAGGGACAAAATCAATATTGAATCAAATATTTTTATTATTATTATTATTATT